>NC_142938.1:33516029-33531029 GCF_046866305.1 Octopus bimaculoides
ATTGTTCTTTCTTACGAAATATATAGAACTGCTAAAAAGAAGAGCCTGGGTCGAACCCGAAACAAAAAATAAGAATTATGATATGATATACATATATTAATACATATCAACACATATGAAAAAATGCATGTAAATAAAACCCATGTGGGATATGTATAGAAGGAAGTGTGAGAAAAAGAGGACTGAAAATAATTTTTTTGTACTGATCTTAAAAGTGGTTAAGAGTTTCAATTAAAAGATCCATTGAGTTCGGTGTGTTTTTTAAAAATATAGATGGTATATAAAGTATATAATACAGTTTGAGGAGGTTCACTTTCAACGGCTGTTTCTAGAGTTCATGTCCTGGTAGAAAATTAATAAATCTTACAAATCATATGGACAATGTCCCCTTCATCAGGAAAGGTATCCTCATAAAATCACACCGAACTCTGTGGATCTTTTAATTGAAACTCTTAACCGCTCTTAACTTCAGTACAAAAAAATTTTTTTCAGTCCTCTTTTTCTCACACTTCCTTCCATATGTATCACACATGGGTTTTATTTACATGTATTTTTATGTATATTTATATTTCATAAATATTAAAAAAAATATTCATGTGTTGATATGTATTGATATATGTATGTGCATTTTAATTTGAATAATAAAGGTATGAGTATGATTACCTAATATGAGTTTATATCTTAATTCTTATGTATGTATGTATATGTATGTATAAATGTATATGTATATATGGAAAACAGACATTTAATGATTATGATGATGATTATATATATATATATATATATATATAAATAAATATAAATATGTATATGTGTATATGTATATATACGTGTGTGTGTGTGTATTTGTATATATTATATGTGTATTAAATAAAAAAATTTGCTATTTTACAGAATGTTGACCCTTCAAAAATTAGAAACTAGAATCGAAAACAAAGAAATTTTAATTGGCATTTTGTTGTACTTTCTGAAAAAAATAATAGTTTTAATAATAAGCTCTTCTTTTCCTCCTCTTTCTTTTCCTTTTCTCTCCTCTTTCTTTTCCTTTTCTCTCCTCTTTCTTTTCCTTTTCTCTCTTTCTTTTCCTTTTCTCTCCTCTTTCTTTTCCTTTTCTCTCCTCTTTCTTTTCCATTTCTCTCCTCTTTCTTTTCCTTTTCTCTCCTCTTTCTTTTCCTTTTCTCTCTTTCTTTTCCTTTTCTCTCCTCTTTCTTTTCCTTTTCTCTCCTCTTTCTTTTCCATTTCTCTCCTCTTTCTTTTCCTTTTCTCTCCTCTTTCTCTTCCTTTTCTCTCCTCTTTCTTTTCCTTTTCTCTCCTCTTTCTTTTCCTTTTCTCTCCTCTTTCTTTTCCTTTTCTCTCTTCTATTCCATTTTCAATCCTTTCTCTTCCTCTGGGTCATCATCCTTCTTCCCAGACTTATCTTTCTTTCATGCTTCTTCCCTCTCTCTTTTACTTTTGTTTTTCTCTCTTCTTCCTTCTTTTCCTTTTCTCTTCTTCATTCTATCATTCACCTTGTTCCATCTTTTCTCTTTGAATAGCTCATTATCCTTCTTCCTGGACCTACCTTTGTTTCATGTTTCTCCCCTCCTCCCCACTCCTTATCCTCTTCTCTCCTCCATTCCGTTATCTCTCTCTTTTCATCCTTAATCCTCATCAAATGTTTCTACTTGTGCTTCTAAAAGAAATGATATAGTTAATCTCCATTTGTTAATAAAAGGGGAATGAAGTGGTGGTTCCCCAACCCCCTTAAAAATAAGATTTTGTTTGCTAATGAGATGAGCATTTAAAGAATGACTGACTTTGGAGTGTAGCTGGCTCCATTGAGGGTAGACTCGTGAATTGACATCAAAATCTACAGTCAGTTATGGTTAACACCCAGTAATACATTAGCAACATTCTGGAAGTTGAACTACTTCCATGGGTAAATGAGCAGTTTCAAGGGGCACTTTGGACCTTCCAACAGGATTCGGTATCATCCCACAGCTCCAAACAGAAAAACATTCTGTTGTTCATAAGCAAGAATGGTTCTCAAGAAGCTCCAATTGCAACCGATTGGATTTTTCTGTTTGGTCCATTATTGACATTTTGAAGGCAAAACTGCACCAGGAATGGACTTCAATTCAGCTGCATGCCATGTGTAAAACATTTGCACCTAGACTTAAGGCTGTAACTCGAAACAGAGGTGGTCATATCAAATAAGTGTGGTAGTGCTATAATTGCAATGCTTGGACCTCGCTTTTGCAAAATTGAAAAAAAAGTTGGTTGCCTTAATTTTCAGACATCCTGTATGTATATATATGTCTACTACATATGTGGAAAATTGGTGTGTTTGTGGCATTGTTAGCTAACTCCTCCTAGATCGTTGTATTGATTTTGATGAAAGTTGATATGTGAGCAGAACTCATGTCTAGAAACCTTGTGACATACTTAGATTGTTGAGAAAATTGATAATACAGCTCCTGGAAGGGACCTTTATATCTACCTCATACAACTAATTTTTTTTTAAACACCCAAGCGAAATAACCCATAGCACCTGGACAATATTTTTTTTAAACACTCAAGAGAAATAACCCATTTCATTGTTTATGTTCGATTACTTTGAATATTGATTTTTTGTGTATCCTATTTCTAATTCTTGCAGACAATATCACTTTTATACTTTATTTGACACGTGAGTAGAACTCATGTCTGGAAACCTTGTGACACACTTAGATTGTTGAAAAAAAATCAATAATAAGGCCCTTCCAATGGATCCTTCTATCTACTACATATTATTAATATTTTATTTAAACAACCCAAGGGAAATAACCTGTACCACCTGCAGATTTTAGCAAAGCGATCGATATTTGATTCTCTTGATCAGCCGACCTAATTTTGCATTTCACTACTCACAGTTTTGAACTGCTAAACATTATTATTGCACTTCCTTAATTTGAATTTTAAACATCAAAGACTTCATTCACACATTTCTATACATACATACTTTTTTGAACGCCCTTTACTCTGATAATTCTGCATTTTTACAGTTACACTTTTTCCATGGCAGTAGATAAATTTTTTATTCCACAACGTATTTGTAGTGGCTTCATGCAGGCATAGTATGGATTCGATCTTTGATTGCCAAATTTCACTTAACACTTCCACAGCACTATTCTCACGGTAAAACAATAGTTTTTCTGTGAATGACAACAGTTATACATTTCCCAGATACCTTCACTAAGCAGAATAATGTTTTTGCCTCTCACCAACCTCTGACAACCTCTATCACCAACCTCTGACAATCTTTTTCGCCAACCTCCGAAAACCTCTCTTGCCAACTCTAATAATCTCTCCCTCCTCCAGCTGAAAGGTTTTTGTACTTTTTTGTGATAAGGAACAAATAGACCTCCCTCAATACCGCCAAATTCCACTCAGTGGCCACATAGACTCTTGCGCCAGAAACAAAAACCCCAAATTCATTATATTCCCTTTCTATCAATGTAAAGACAGAATCTTCACACAAGAAAGAATCAACAAGGAGAATCTTTTCATAGAGAAATTCCAACCATTTCTTAACACACACACCCCTCAGTGACCTTATTTCTCTATGAACAGACACAAACTTCCTGTTTGGAAAAAAAGAGTTCATAACCCTAACTAAAAACACTTGTCTCCCCTTACACACACTTCCTGTTTTGACACCACATTTCCTGCTTAACACAAACTTTTAACCCTTTTTTTAAACCTAACAAAACTCTCAACTCTCATGCATCCTTATTTTTCCTACCAATTTATACATGAACTACTATTGTACTACAAAAGCTCAAAGACAATATAATGTATGGGTATATTTATTTTTTTTCTATATTATTGTTTTATATATTATTTTCTTCATTTTGTAGTTTTTTGTACTTCTTTGTAAAAAAAACATTTTCATTCTCCTTCTTCTTGATAATTTGCTTCATCGCAATGAAAACCGGTTAGAAAAAATCTTTATTAAATTATGCTTCCAGTTCAACATTCTGGCTTTTTTTCATTTTCCTATTATTTCTCCACGTGCGGTTAACACAACCCCACTATTTACTGACTTATATATATATATATATATATATATATATATATATATATATGTATATATATATATATATATATATATATATATATATATATATATATATATATATATATATATACACATATATATACATTTGTTTAAATATATTTAATTAATTCAATAATAGGATAAAATCTTTTATAAGAATTTTATCAAGTAGTTAGCGTGAAAAAACTCATAAGGGAAAAAAATCCATCATTTATTCCACTAGAATATATTTATTTATATTTATATAAGGGCATTACTATAGAACAATGCCTCACGCTAAAACTACCGTAATAAACACATTTTTACCGAATGCGAGGAAATGCAACTCTCAAAAACTGGCTTCTCAAAAACGGACTTAACTATATATCGAACGATTTCACGATTATTACAACAATATGTAACTTTCGATCATCAGTATATTATGGTCAAAATATATAAAAATAAACAAAAGATTCAACATATCAAAATGAACACCCCTTCTACAGTTAGTTAAGTAAATAGTAATGCCACACTGGTTGTTGTTCATACCATTAGTAACTTCAACTAAGTATTTCCGATCTTCTCCTTGTAAGCGTGCACATTATTATTATTATTATTTCTCCACTAAATATCCTGTACCTTGTTTTATCATTAACTTGCGTTAATATCCGTATAATAATATAATATATTGCTAGGTTATGATGCTTTATTTATTTTTATATTTACTTTTTTCACTTTATATTAGTATATCATTAGTTTTTTCCTTAAGGAGAAAATTTTTTTATATTTGATGAACTCTCTTGGTTCTCTCCCTTCCACCACTTCTGACTTAGCAGTTTAACTTGCGACTTTTAGTTTTACTGTGATCTATTTTGCCCTCCTCTCCCCATTTTAATAATTTAATTTAAACCTTTAGTATAACGTTTACAGCCCCCTCTCTTTATAATTCTATGTAAACAAGTGTTCTTACTTCTAACGGTCACTTACTTGGCCATGTAACATTATAACTCGTAAGTTACCTCATCATTTCGCATTTGTCTTGTTTCTATATGTTGGTTCCCTGATGATGAATATATGTGGAATTCCAGCAGCTCTTACTTCTTTGGAGTAGAGAACACACATATTTTAAAACATGTGTAGGAATTAAAGGAACTTTTATTTATATGCGTTTTGCTCCATTTATTGTTATTATTCATATATATACCTATATATATATATATATATATATATATATATATATATATATATGTATATATATATATATATATATATATGTATATACCTATATATATATATATATATATATATATATATATATATATATATATATATATATATATATATATATATATATAATATATATATATATATGTATATACCTGTATATATATATATATATATATATATATATATATATATATATATATATATATATATATATATGAATGGAGACGTGTATATTTGTGTTGCATCCAAGAAGTAAGGTGGAGAGGAGGTTTCGCTAGGTTCCTCACATGCAAAGAACATAGGTACAAGATTTTCTGAGAACATTGACGGGCTCAGTGGCGTGGGTATACTTCTTGTGGAGAAATGGGTTGATAAGGTAAACGAGGTAGTTAGAGTCTGCAATAGAATACCTAAGATTAGATTAGTGCTACATCATGGATTAGCAACCATTATCTCAGTCTATGCCGCTCAGCCGGGGCTACCCAATGGACAGAAAGACCGATTTTATGACACCCTCTTGCTGACTAGCTCATTGATGAATGACAGGGACCTTCTCTTTGTGGCTGGTGACTTCAATGGACATGTTGTACAACATGCAGGGGGCTTCCATGGCGTACATGGAGGCTATGGTTTTGGTTCCTGCAATGAGGAGGGAACCAGGCTGCTGGAGTTCTGTGATGCAAATGATCTTATGGTTTGCAATACTAACTTCAGAAAACCTGCCAGTCATCTGGTCACCTACAGATCTGGTAGACACGCTAGCCAAATTGACTACATCCTTGTCAGAAAAAAGGAAAGATGGCTACTTATAAATGCCAAAACATTCCCGGGCAAAGAATGTACCCCACAACATGAACTTGTTGTTAGCGACTTCAGGATCAGGGCTAAATGGATGCCCAGAAGACGACCGGTATGGTGGAGAAGAGCCTGAAAGTTTAAAGATCCTGCGAATGGACAGAGATTTAGAGACTTATTACTTGAAGTTTTTGATGAAATAGAAGGGGATATAGCATCACATGATGTGGAAGACAACTCGAGATTTCTACTGGACAACCTGCTGAGGGCCACTGATCAGATCTGTGGATGGTGCAAAGTCCCCTCTCGACCTAAAGTAACGTGGTGGTGGGACAATGTTGACAGGGCCATTAGGGAAAAGAAACGGGCTTGGAATGACTGGAAGGACATTGGTAGCTGGGAATTGTATCAGACTGCCAGAAGGGAAGCTCGGAGACAGGCTTATTTAGCCAGTGGGGAAGCAAATAAGAAAATATTTGCCAATGTTCTGTGCCATGAGGACCAAAGGCTTGAGATATTTCGTGTTGCAAGACAGTGTATGAGAGAGAATCATGATGTCGTAGGAGAGAAATGTGTCTGCATGAATGATGGTTCACTTGCATTAAATGAGGCTGCAAAGAGAGAAGTTTGGAGATGCCACTACGAAAGGTTGCTAAATAAAGAGAATGATAGTCTGCTGAATGCTGACCCAACAGAGGGACCAGCTATCCAAATTGACAGTACCTTGGTAGATAAAGCAATTAAGGGTATGAAGACAGGGAAAGCCCCCAGCCCATCAGGAATCACCGTAGAGATGCTCAAAATATCTGGTGGTGTCGGCTAGAGCCTAGTTACCTGTATAGTCAACTAGATGATATACCCAATGACTGGTGGTGCAGCACTGTAGTCAACTGCTACAAAGGTAAAGGTGACGCTTTAGATACAAAAAATTACAGAGATATCAAATTGTTGGATCAGGTAATGAACGTCACGGAGAGGGTCATAGCCCAACCAATTAGGAAGAGAGTCAGTCTAAATGAGATAAACTTTGGGTTCGTGTCAGGGAAAAGCACCACTGATGCTATATTTCTGATAAGACAGCTGCAGGAGAAATACGTAGCCAAAGATAAACCTCTGTACCTGGCTTTTGTCGACATGGAGAAAGCCTTTGACAGGGTCCTCCAATCATTTATCTGGTGGTCAATGAGGAAACTAGGGATACATGAATGGTTAGTGAGAGCTGTGCATGTCATGTACAGGGATGTTGTCATTAAGGTGAGGTTTGGTACCGAGTACAGTGAAGAATTCCGGGTAGGGGTAGGGGTCCACCAAGGATCAGTCCTCAGCCCCCTCCTATTTATCATAGTCCTCCAGGCAATAACAGAGAAATTCAAAATAGGATGCCCCTGGGAGTTCCTCTATGCTGATGACCTTGCTCCAATTGCTGAGTCACTATCAGAACTAGAGGAAAAGTTTCAGGTGTGGAGGCAAGGATTAGAATCGAAGAGCCTTAGAGTCAACATAGCTAAAACCAAAGTCTTAATAAGTAGGAAGGCAGACAAATCCCTTCACTTAGATGGCTCGATCTGTAGAAAAGGCATAGGTAGAAACTCCATAAGATGTAACCAGTGTAAGCTATGGACACATAAGAGGTGCAGCAATATCAAAGGAAGGCTAACTGGGAAGGTGGTTTTTGTGTATGGCAAATGCTCAGGAGCAATAAACACTGAAAATGTGCAGAGAACAGCTTTTGTCACATTCCAGGGAGAAAAACTAGAAGTAGTTGATAGCTTCCATTACCTAGGTGACCAAGTCAGTAGCGAGGGTGGATGCTCTGAAAGTGTAGCTGCTAGAATAAGAATAGACTGGGCAAAGTTCAGAGAGCTCCTACCTCTGCTAGTGACAAAGGCCCTCTCACTCAGAGTAAAAGGTAAACTGTATGACACGTGTACCAACAGCCATGCTACATGGCAGTGAAACATGAGCCGTGACTGCTGAGGCCATGTGTAAGCTTGCAAGGAATGAAGCCAGTATGCTCCACTGGATGTGTAATGTCAGTGTGCATACTCGACAGAGTGTAAGCGCCCTAGAGAGAAAAGTTGGACTTAAGACGCATCAGATGTGGTGTGGAAGAGACACGACTGCGCTGGTATGGTCATGTGTTGCGAATGGATGAGGACAGCCGTGTGAAAAAGTCTCACGCCCTAGCAGTTGAGGGAACCCATAGAAGAGGTAGACCCAGGAAAACCTGGGATGAGGTAGTGAAACATTGGGCCTCACTGAGGCAATGACTAGTGACAGAGACCTTTGGAGATATGCTGTGCTTGAGAAGACCCCACAAGCCAAGTGAGACCATAACCCATGGCCTATGCCAGTGGTGTATATCTAGCCCACTTATGAGTACCCTTCATTTCTTGGATAATAAACATTGCTTGTGAAGACCTGCACTGACATGGCCGATGATAGTACCGCCTGATTGGCACTCATGCCAGTGGAATGTTAAAAGCACCATCCGAGCGTGACCATTGGCAGGGCTGCTGACTGGCTCAAGCATGATTGTTGCCAGTGTCACCTTACTGGCACATATAAAAGAACATTCGAGCGTGGTTGTTGCCATTGCCGCCAGACCTGCCACCGTGCAGGTGGCATGTAAGAAACACCTTTTGAGCATGGTCATTGCCAGTACTGCCTGATTGGCCCTCATGCCAGTGGCTCGTAAAAGTGCCCACTACACTCTCGGAAGGGTATCCAGCTGTAGAAACTTTGCCAGATCAGATTGGAGCCTGGTGCAGCCTTCTGGCTCACCAGTCCTCAGTCAAACTGTCCAACCCATGACAGCTTAAAACATCTGGTGGTGTGGGCTATGGCCTAGTCACCTGCATACCCAATGACTGCTACAAAGGTAAAGGTGATGCTCTAGATAAAAATAACTACAGGGGTATCAAACTGCTGGATCAGGTGATGAAGGTCATCGAGAGGGTCATAGCCCATCTCATTAGGGAGAGAGTCTGCTTAGATGAGATGCAGTTTGGTTTTGTGCCGGATAGAAACACCACTGATGCCATATTCCTGGTTTGACAACTGTAGGAGAAATACCTAGCTAAATATAAACCCCTATACTTAGCTTTTGTGGACATGGAGAAAGCCTTTGACAGGGTCACCCGATCCCTTATGTGGTGGGCAATGCGGAAACTGGAGATTGATGAATGGTTAATAAGGGCTGTACAGGCCCTATACAGAGAGGCCGTTAGTAAGGTTAGGATTGGCAATGAGTATAGTGAAGAATTCTGGGTAGAAGTAGGGTTCCACCAAGTTTCAGCCCTCAGTCCCCTTTTATTCATCATAGTCCTCCAGGCAATAACAGAGGAATTCAAGATAGGTTGCCCCTGGGAGCTTCTCTATGCTGATGACCTGGTCCTCATAGCAGAATCACTACCGGAACTAGAAAAGAAATTTTGGGTGTGGAAGCAAGGTTTATAATCAAAAGGCCTTAGAGTCAATGGAGTCAATGTAGCAAAGACCGAAGTTCTAATAAGTAGGATGGCAAACTTATCACACACCTCCTCAGGTAGGTGGCCCTGCTCAATGTGTAGAAAAGGTGTAGGTAGAACCTCCATGAGATGTACCCAGTGTAAGTTATGGACACATAAGAGGTGCAGCAACATCAAAGGAAGATTAACTGAGAAGATAGCTTTCATATGTGGCAGATGCACAGGGGCAGTAGACACCACAGATGCTCAGAAAACAGATTCCATCATACTCCAGGAGGAGAAACTAGAAGTAGTTGATAACTTCTGCTACCGAGGTGACCAAGTTAGTAGTGGGGGTAAATGCTCAGTGAGTGTTACCACTAGAATAAGAATAGCCTGGGCCAAGTTTAGAAAGCTTTTACCCCTCCTGGTGACAAAGGGTCCCTCACTTAGGGTGTAAGGTTGATTGTACGATGCATGTGTGTGAACTGCCATGCTTCATGGCAGTGAAACATTGGCTGTGACTTCAGAGGACATGCGTAGGCTCGAAAGAAAAGAAGCTAGCTTGATCCGCTGGATGTGTAATGTCAGTGTGCACACACGACAGAGTGTAAGCACCCTGAGTGAAATGTTGGACATAAGAAGCATCGGATGTGGCATACAAGAGAGACGTTTGCGCTGGTATGGTCATGTACTATGGATGGATGAGGAGAGATGTGTGAAGAAGTGCCACTCACAAACAGTTGAAGGAATCTGGGATAGAGGTAGACCCAGGAAGACATGGGATGAGGTGGTCAATCATGACCTTTGAATGTTGGGCCTCACAGAGACAATGACGATAGACTGAGACCTCTGGAGATATACTGTGACTGCGAAGACCCGGCAAATAAAGCGAGTTTACAGCGTATTCTACACCAGCTTCACATAACCAGCCCCAGCCCATTCAAAGTTCCTTGGATCGTAGGACGACCTATGTGCTTACCTTGCATTGTAGGGCAACCTGCTGTGCTTGAGGAGACCTACTGAGTCAAGTACATCAACATCAAAATAAAAATCAAACGGAAATTGTAGTTGTGATACCTATGCCGGTGGCACATAAAAAGCACCAACCGATTGTGGCCGTTGTCAGCCTCCTCTGGCCCCTGTGCTAGTGGTACGTTAAAAGCACCCACTATACTCACAGAGTGGTTGGCATTAGGAAGGGCATCCAACTGTAGAAACACTGCCAGATTAGACTGGAGCCTGGTGCAGCCTCCTAGCTTCCTAAACCCCGATTGAACCGTCCAACCCATGCTAGCATGGAAAATAGATGTTAAACGATGATGATGATAATAAATATGATAGGCACAGAAGTGGCTGTGTGGTAAGTAGCTTGCTTATCAATTACATGGTTCCGGGTTCAGTCCCACTGCTTGGTACCATGGACATGTGTCTTCTGCTATAACCTTGGGCCAACCAATACCTTATGAGTGGATTTGGTAGACAGAAACTGAAAGCCTGCCATATATATATATATATATATATATATATGCATATGTTTGTGTGTCTGTGTTTGTCCCCCCACCATTGCTTGACAACCGATGTTGGTGTGTTTACATCCCCATAGCTTAGCGACTTGGCAAAAGTGAGCGATAGAATAAGTACTAGGCTTACAAGGAATAAGTCCTGAGATCAATTTATTCAACTAAAGGTAGTTCTCCAGCATGGCCACAGCATTGCTTCCCCCTCATCTACCCAACTTCTCACTCACCTCCGCGCATTCTCCCATCACACCTCTGCTCTCTTCATACTTACACTCAAAAACTCACTACACACACCACCATATCTGCACACCACAAGAATGATGACAAGAAACTGGAAGTCTACAAAGATAGGATTGTTCCTACATGCCTGGGAAATTGCAGAAGGCGATTTGCCAAGTAATTTGATTACAGCTTTCCTAAAGAACATTGGTTTGTCCAGATCAGTGACACCAATAGATCAGAAGAAGAATGAGTTCATTCTATCTTATGCACTCATATGGCCTCACCTGGAGAAACTGGACATCAGTTTCAAAAGTGGTGAAAAAAAAGAAAAGAAAAGAAAATATGATGATACTACCTGTAAGAACCCTTACACAGAAAGCAGTGGCAACATCGACTCCAAAGTTAAAACACTGAACAAGACAGGAAACTAGAAAAGTGTGAACAACCACAGTCCCAACACCTCCCGAAGTAGCAATGTAGAAGCAGAAAAAGAAGACACCAGATGAAAGCCAAGGGAAAATGGTTCTAAAATAAAAACCCAAATCACTCAGAGAAAATGGTCTATCTGCGAGTTCCACGAAAAAGGTGTCTGCTGGCATGGAGAGAGTGGGACAAACTGCCACTTTGCGCACCCAGTGATGGAGCAAAATCCACCACTCACCCAACGAAGGAAACAACCGCAATTAGAAAAATCTATATTCCAGCACAAACCTGCAGAAAAAAAGGCCAAACAGAAGTCATATGCAGATGCAGTACAATCTGCAGCAGTTGAGCAACAACATTTTTTAAGTGTGGCACAGGAAATAGTGCAACGGTTGTCATGGTTACAGGCAAAGCTGAGCTATGTACCCTTGCACACAAGACCGCCACAATTGATGAACTCTGGTTGGCCACCACTGCCACCAAACCACCCAACACACCAACAACAATGCCATTTCTAATGATGAATATAAGAGGCCTGCTGCAGAACAACAGCAAATGCAAAATTGAGCACCTGAAGAATCTTTCTGCATGTAATCAAGTTATGTGCATTGCACTTACAGAAACACATCTATCTGCAGACATAAGTGATGTGGAGATACACATACCAATGTATGCTATCTTCCGTACAGACAGAAGAAAAAGAAATCATGGTGGAGTTGCAATGTACATCCGATAAGATGTCACACTATTAACCTTGTTATCAAACTCGAAATCTGTGACACACTCATAGTACATCTAAAGCAACTTGATATAGTGATATGCACACTATATCATCCACCTGATGCCTCAAATCATGATGGAAAATTTGAAGAAAGCCTCAATGCGATAAAGGAAGTACTAACACAATTGAATGAATGTACTACTATATTCCTGATGTGTGACTTCAACTCACCTAACATCAGGTGGCCTGAGGGTAATATAACCCCAGGAATGATGCACAAAGAGTGAAATCAAGCAGAATCTCTACTTGATCTTACGAAAATGCTATTCATGGAGCAGATCATACTCTCCCCAACCAGGCACAAAAATATCCTGGACCTCTGTTTTACTAACAATGTGGAAATTATCCAGAACGTAAATATATCACCAACAATATTCTCAGACCATAACATTACAGAACTGACAATGTATGGCCTGGAATTAACTAAAGATAAACTCCACACAGATGGCTCTCAAACCCTATCCAGCCTAAATTTTTAAAAGGCTGACTGGAAGTGACTTGAAAAACAGATACTCCAGCAGGACTGGCCTAAAAGCCACTCTATGCAAGACATAGATGTGAAACTCAATAAATTTGTGTCAATAATGCGAGCCATATGCATTAAATATGTCCCAGAGAAGGGGGAGGGGAATACACACAAAAACATCATTCCCCAAGACAGGAGAATACACATGCAGCAGAGAATAAAGACCTTGAATTGTTTAAACAAACACCTTAATGACATTGTGAAATCCCACCTGACAGAGGAACTCTTCAAGATAGAAAATAAATTCCAAATCTCCCATGAAAAAGATAGAGAAACCTGGACAGTCAAAAATATAGAAAGAAATCTTAAAGCCTTCTACATGTTGGCACAGGAGTCTGCCTCAGTATAAGAAAGTGGCCCTATAAGATAGGGCCACTATTTGGTAAAAGCAGCTCACTAACTGCAGACCCAGGGAAGATAAGTAAAGCACTAAATAAACAATTCCAAAGTGTTTTCACTTCTCCACTGGAGAATATGCAAATAAACAAGCTGAAGGAGTTTTCAATGTAAGGAATCTATTTGGAAAAGAGGCAACCATTGATTGCATCAATGTAACAGAAAAGGATGTAATGTTGGCCATTGATGAGATAAGATCAAACTCAGTAACAGGCCCAGATGAACTCCCAGCTGTTCTCTTAAAGACATGTAAAAAGGTTCTTGCAAAGCTATTGCAGATATTCTTTCAGAGTTTCCTTGCATGTGGTAAACTTCCCAACATGCTAAAAGAGGGTATAATATGCCCTGTCCATAAAGGAGAGAGCAGAGCAGATGCTAAAATCTACAGGCCAATCTCTCTGACCTCCCATGTTAGCAGGACAATGGAACGCATTGTCAGAAAAAGGCTGATCACATTCCTAAAAGAAAACAACCTTCTCACAAACACGCAACATGGCTTCCATCCAGGGACGAGCTGCCTCACACAGTTGCTGCAACACTTTGACTGGTTACTGAAGTAACAGCTAAACCAATCAGCTGTAGAAGTGATATACCTCGACTTTGCCAAGGCTTTCAACAAGGTTGATCATGGCATGATATGTCACAAGCTGCAAAACCTTGGTATTACCAGGAAACTGGGAGAGTGGCTGCATGATTTTCTGAAGGGCAGGAGTCAGACAGTTGTATCCAATGGCACTCACTCTGAAGAGACACCAGTTCTCAGCGGAGTCCCACAGAGAACTGTACTGGGGCCTCTACTATTTGTGGTGGCCCTCTCAGACATGCCCTCCGCCATACCGTCAGCCAATCTGACCAGTTGTGCTGACGACACAAGAGTATCGCAGGCAGTTAGGAACCCAGAGGACATCATAAAACTGCAGAAAGACCTGAATGAAATTTACAAAAGGGCTAACTAAAATAACACGTAGTTCAATGCTATGAAATTTCAGGCACTCCACTATTGGTCTAACACCAGGCTAAAATCAGAATACACTGGACCAGAAGGTAATATGATCCCAGAGTCAGATTTGGTGACCTGGGGGTTCACATGAGCAATGATGTAACATTCCATGTGCATATTACCCAAGATGGCAACATTGTGCAGGCAAGTGGCTGGATGGATTCTGAGAATATTCAGAACCAGGAAAAGAGAAGCCCTGCTATCTCTATGGAAGACTTTCATTCTCAGCCGCTTGGACTACTGCTCCCAACTATGGTCCCCAGAGAGTGTGAAAGAAACTGTGGAACTCGAAGCAATCCAGTGCCAATACACAAGGAAGATTGATTCAATGCAAAAGAAAGGTAACTGGGAGATGCTAAAGGAGCTAAGTCTCTATTCCCTGGACAGAATACAATATATATTTGGAAGATCTTGGAGAGTTTATCTTTCAATTTTGGAATTGACAGCTATACCAATCTCCGAACTGGACGGCACTGCATCATACCAAAGATCCTTCTTCCTCATCTAAAATAAGGACACAGTACTGCAATAATCTGGTTTCAAGGGCCCGCAATTGTTCAACATCCTCCCAGGCAGCCTTAGAGATCTACATGGTGTTAAG
>NC_142938.1:34392998-34462911 GCF_046866305.1 Octopus bimaculoides
ATATATATATATATTTATTTATATATAATATAAATATATATATATAATATATATATATATATATATAAATAAATATATATATATATATATAAATAAATATATATATATATATAAATATATATATATATATATATATATAAATATATATATATATATATATATATATAACGACATATGTAGGCGAAACAGCAAGGAGTATAGGGGAGCGGGCAAACGAACATTGGAGGGAACTTAAGGAAGGGAAGAACTCATCAGTTCTGTACCAGCACGCTGAGCAAGAACATAGAGGCTCAATCAACAACATAGAAATTAAAATCTTATCTACACATAGCAGTGATGCAGCACTTAGACAAATTACTGAAGCTACACACATAATAGAAGGGAAACCTAGCCTGAATAGGAAACTAGAATGGAACACTAACATACGCCACTAACAAACCACAGCATGTGACAACACGTTACCCATAAACCAATAATAGGAACAAAGTATAATACAATACATAGATAAACAAATGGAATTAAATACTACATACGTTAACAAAATTTAATTAAACACATTAAAAAAAAAAAAAAAAAAAAAAAAAAAAAACACACACACACACACACATGAACATATAAATAAATAAAAACTAATACAAATGAACACGTATTAACAGAGAATATAGGTGATACAGACACTCCCCATACACACATGCACTTACAAAAGACACAGACACATTGAAGGACACGCATGCGTAGACACATACAATAGGAATACAAAATACAAAATGGCTGATAGTTAGCAAGGTGAGACACACATAAGAAAGAAGGAAACAAAGGACCACTGATGAGGTCACAGAAGTGTGACGAAAGAACTCTGGCCGAAATAAGATTAAGATTAAGATTAATGTAATATAAAGCTGAAAAAAAAAAAAATTAACACCAAATATACAGTGCGTGTGTTTTTATTGGCTAAACTGGCAATATGACCATCCCCAAGTACAACAATATATATATATATATATATATATATATATATATATATATAAATATATATATATATATATATATATATATATATATAAATATATATATTTATATATACATATATTTATTTATTTATACATATATTTATTTCTTTATACATATATTTATTTATTTATATATACATATATTTATTTATTTATATATACATCATCATCATCATCATCATCGTTTAACATCCGCTTTCCATTCTAGCATGGGTTGGACGATTTGACTGAGGACTGGTGCAACCGGATGGCTACAGCAGGCTCCAATCTAATTTGGCAGAGTTTCTACAGCTGGATGCCCTTCCTAACGCCAACCACTCAGAGAGTGTAGTGGGTGCTTTTATGTGTCACCCGCACGAAAACGGCCACGCTCGAAATGGTGTCTTTTATGTGCCACCCGCACAAGAGCCAGTCCAGGGGCCTTGGCAACGATCTCACTTGGCTTGCCGGGTCTTCTCACGCACAGCACATTTCCAAAGGTCTCAGTCAGTAGTCATTGCCTCGGTGAAGCCCAATGTTCGAAGGTCTTGCCTCACCACCTCAGCCCAGGTCTTCCTGGGCCTACCTCTTCCACGGGTTCCCTCAATTGTTAGGGAGTGGCACTGTTTCACGCAGCTATCCTCATTCATTCTCACCACATGTCCAAACCAGCGCAATCGTCTCTCTTGCACACCACTACTGATGCTTCTTATGTTCAGCTTTTCTCTCAAGATACTTAAACTCTGACGGGTATGCACATTTACATTACACATCCAGCGGAGCATACTGGCTTCATTCCTTGCGACCTTACACATGTCCTCAGCAGTCACAGCCCATGTTTCACTGCCATGTAGCATAGCTGTTCGTACACATGCGTCATACAGTCTGCCTTTTACTCTGAGTGAGAGTCCCTTTGTCGACAGCAGAGGTAAGAGCTCTCTAAACTTGGCCCAGGCTATTCTTATTCTAGCAGTTACACTTTCAGCGCACCCACCCCCACTACTAACTTGGTCACCCAGATAGCGGAAGCTATCAACTACCTCTAGTTTTTCTCCCTTGAATGAGATAGAAGTTGTTTCCTGTTTGTTTACAGTGTTTATTGCACCTGAACATCTGCCACATACAAAAACTAACTTTGTAGTTAATCTGCCTTTGATATTGCTGCACCTCTTATGTGTCCATAGCTTGCACCGGGTACATCTTATAGAGTTACTACCTACTCCTTTACTGCATACTGAGCAGGGCCATCTACCTGAAGGGGTTTGTGTTTTATCTACCTTCCTACTTATTAGGATTTTGGTTTTTGCTAGGTTGACTCTAAGGCCCTTCGATTCTAGTCCTTGCTTCCACACCTTAAACTTCTCCTCTAGTTCTGATAGTGACTGCGCAATTAGTGTAAGGTCATCAGCATAGAGGAGCTCCCAGGGGCAACCTGTCTTGAATTCCTCTGTGATCGCCTGGAGGACTATGATAAATAGGAGGGGGCTGAGGACGGAACCTTGGTGGACCCCTACCTCTACCCGGAATTCATTACTGTACTCATTTCCAACCTTCACCTTACTGACAGCATCTCTGTACATGGCTCACACAGCTCTCACTAACCATTCTTCTATCCAAAGTTTCCTCATTGACCACCAGATAAGGGATCGGGGGACCCTGTGAAAGGCTTTCTCCATGACAACGAAGGCCAGGTACAGAGGTTTATCCTTGGCTAGATATTTCTCCTGCAGCTGTCTCACTAGAAATATGGCATCAGTGGTGCTTTTACCTGGCACTAACCCAAACTGCATCTCATCTAAATTGATTTGCTCCCTAATTAGTTGGGCTATGACCCTCTCCGTAACTTTCATAACCTGATCTAACAGCTTGATGCCTCTGTAATTATTAGTATCTAAAACGTCACCTTTACCTTTGTAGCAGTTTACTATGGTGCTGCTACACCAGTCATTGGGTATGACTCCTTCGTGTCTCACCGGGTTCGTAATACGGGTGACTAGGCTGTAGCCAACACTGCCAGATATTTTGAGCATCTCTGCAGTGATTCCTGATGGGCCGGGGGCTTTCCTGGTCTTCATACTCTTAATTGCTTTATCTACCCTGGTACTGTCAACTCGGATAGCTGGTCCCTCTGTTGGGTCGACATACGGCAGGCTCTCTTTCTCCCATTCATTCTCTTTATTAAACAATCTATCGTAGTGGCATCTCCAGACCTCTTTCTTTGCAGCCTCATTTAGTGCAAGTGTACCATCATCCATGCGAACACATTTCTCTCCTACAACATCACTATTCTCTCTCCTACACTGTCTTGCAACACGAAATACCTCGAATCATATATTTATTTATTTATATATACATCTGAAAGTTGGCGCGCCAATCATGCTGCTAAGGAATTTAGACGCTCCAATAATGTGCAATGGTACGCAGATGATTATCAAAAAATTGTGCTCCTGAGTTCTGTAGGCAACAATCTTGAATGAATCGGCCGCTGGCTGAGACATACTTATATCTTCCATGTCCCTTACCCACTCCGATATGACCTACAAGTTTAAACAGATGCAATTTCCCATCAAACTCTGCTTTCCCATGACAATCAACAAGGTGCAGGGACAATCAGTGCAAGCAGTTGGTTTCAATCTGACAGAGCAATATTCTCACACACACAACTGTACATTGGCTGTCCCCATGGTCATTCTATTTGTGCACCTGAGGGAAGGACGAAGAATGTTGTCTACCAAGAGGCACTCCAATGATAACAACGGAAACTTCAACTGCTCCAATTTCAACTCCGCAATTTTTTCATCGTCCTGCCAGCCCACATAAGTCCAGTCTTGCTTTGCTCTCCTTACTCACCATGACATTCTTTTTTTCTACCAAGATCCGTTGCCCAAACACCACTTCGTATCCACTTCTTCCTCTTTTTTATGTCTTCATTTCTCTCTTCGCGTCGTTCTCTGACCGGGTGAAACCGGGCTTAGCTGCTAGTATATAAATAAATATATATATATATATATATAAATTCAGAAAATTGGTACAACAAGGCACCAATATTTACTGGAAAATAGCAATCGATATAATTACGACGCTATTGTATAGCTTCACTTCGTATATACAGGCAAAAATGCTTGTGTGCAACAAACAGGAAAAATTTGTCTTACCTGTAGGAAGAACACTCGAGAATGGACAACCCAAATTAAGGATAATGCAGGACCGGTTTCAGACTCTTCAAATACGTTTCACAACGTAAATCTGATCAGTCTTCATCAGCTGCATTTACCTAGACAATATTTCAAATGTTGCATTATCCTTAATCTGGGTTGTCCATTTTCGAATGTTCTTCCTACAGGTAAGACAAATTTTTCATGTTTGTTGCACACACGCAGTGAAGCTATACAATAGCGTTGTAATTATATCGATTGCTATTTTCCAGTAAATATTGGTGCCTTGTTGTACCAATTTTCTGAATTTATATATATATATACCCTTATAGGGCTTTATTTTGCTGGAAATTAATACATTTGTATTGAAATATTATATGTATATATATATATATATATATATATATATATATATATATATATATATTTTATAGTTTCAGCTGAGTGCTGCGGCCATGCTGATGCACTGCCGTTTTGCTACACTTTTATTACTGAGAGCCTCCTCTAATATGTAGCACTTGGTGAAGAATGGAGTTTGACGTAGCTACCCTCATTTGCACCTCTTTCCGTGAGGTAGGTTCATCTGGGACTCTCGACAGGAAGAGGTCCAGCTTTGATTTAAAAACCTCTACATCTACTTTGGGCAGCTTCCTCAGGCTCTTTGGGAGAGTATTAAAAAGCTGTGGGCTCCTGAAACCCAAACTGTTGCAGTAACTGGTCCTTAAGCGCGATGGCATTGCTGGGATCTTTGGCACTATGCAGTGTCGTCCTGTTCTGGCATTGGTATAGCTTTCAATGCCAAAATTTGGCACAGTTCCTTCCAGGATCTTCCAGATGTATATTACTGCATACCTCTCCCTCTTTCTCTCCAGAGAGTAGAGTCTTAGCTGTTTCAGCCTTTCCCAAGTAGCTGAGCAGTTGCAAAGAGACCATCTTCTTTGTGAATCTTCTCTGGGTTGCTTCAGGGTCTGCTGTTAATTTCATACTGGTGGGTGACCATAGCTGTGAGCAGTAATCCAGGCGGCTGAGGACGAATGTCCTCCAAAGGACCGTCATAGTTTCTTTATCTCAGGTTCTGAATGTTCTCAGGATCCATCCAGCCAGTCGTCTGCACTTTGTCTCCATCCTGGTAATGTGCACTTGGAAAGAGGCATCATCACTCATGCCGATACCCAGGTCTCTCACTGATTTAGGCTCTGGGATTGAAATCCCCTGCGGACCAGTGTACTCTGTAAGTTTCATATTCAGTTTTGGACGTTGGTAGTGCAGGGCTTGGAATTTTTCAGCATTAAACTGCATATTGTTATCCACAGCCCATCTGTAAATTCAGTCCAACTCCTGCTGCAGATGTGCAACATCACTGGAGTTCTGTATTTTCTGCGAGACTTTCGTATCATCTGCGTAGCTTGCAAGGGTGGCTATCCGGGCACTTGAGGGCATATCTGAGAGGGCGACTATGAAAAGCAATGGTCGCAAGACAGTGCCCTGTGGAATACCGCTCATTATTTGTGTTTTCATAGAGGTGGCTCCATTAGCCACTACTACCTGACTTCTATCTTTCAGAAAGTTATGTAACCACTCTCCAAGTTTTCCAGCTATGCTAAGATCACGCAGTTTGTAGCATATCACACCATGATCCACTTTGTCAAAAGCTTTTGCAAAATCAAGGTATATTACGTCCACATTTGAGTTGTTGAGTAACTGCCTCAACACCCAGTCATAATGTTGTAAGAGCTGGGTCAGGCAACTCCTACCTGGTCGAAAGCCATGTTGGGTATCACTCAGCAAGTTATTTTCTTCAAGGAATGCGATTAGTTTTCCTCTGACTATCTTTTCCATGACTTTGCTGATGTGTGAAGTCAGAGAGATAGGCCTATAGTTTTTGACATCTGCTCTGCTTCCCCCTTTATGGATTGGGCATATTATTCTCTCCTTCAGCTTGCCATTTGCGAGAAAGCTCTCGAAGAGGATCTGGAGGGGTTTTGCCAGGGCATGCTTACACGATTTAAGGAGGATTGCTGGAAAACCATCAGGAGCAGCTGTTGAGTTTGTATCCACTTCATCTATAGCTAGTAGTACATCTTCGCTAATGTCAATGTATTCCATTGTAACTGCCTCTCTAGTTATAGGGGAGGTAGCAAAGAAGTCCACTTGTCTGTGCTCCAACGGTGTGGTGAAAACACTTTTGAACTGCTCATTCAGTACCTCACTGATTCTAGTTGGACTGTCTGTGAGGGAGCCATCCTTTTCGAAGAGGGGTCCAATCTTGCAGCGTACTGAGGCTGTTTCTTTCATGTAATGACAGAAGGCCTTTGGGTTTGACTTAATGTTTTTTATAACCCAGGTTTTTTTGTCTTCTCTCTCCCTCACATAGGATTGGTGCAACCTTTTTTCAATCTCCATCAGTGTCGTTTTTAGGCGGGACCTTTCGCTACTTTTGGGATGCTGGTTGAGTCGATTTGCAACTTTCATCCATTGTTTCATGAGGATCCTCCTCTCCCTTGGAATCTTGTTCCTATTTGTTTTGGCCTTGTGCTCTGGGACATATTTCTGGCATATGGCTTGCACAACAGACATGAAAAATTCTAGTTTCATGTCAATGTCTGGTGTGGAGAGACATTTTGGCCAATCCTCTCGGAGGATCTCTTTCTGGATCGATTTTCAGTCTGCTTTGTGGAAGTTCAGATTGGAGAGATTTCAGGTACTTCTTTTAGGCTGTATGTCTCTGGTTACTTTCGGCCCAAACATAGACAGCTCTTTTATGTTGTGATCTGTGACTAATGTCGGCGTCACTTTCACATCATGAATGATGTCCATATTGTTCGTGAAGCAGAGATCCAGAATGTTATTCGCTCTAGTTGGTCTGAGAACAGCTTGCTCAATGAATAGAGCATTGGTGAGGCTGAGCAGGGTCTTCACCTGTGTTTTCTTGTGATGAGTCATTCCTGAGATTATGAGACCTTTGAACCATTTGACGTTGGGGAAGTTGAAATCACCCATAAGAAATATGGTCACGTGGTGTTCCAGTTTCATGAGGATTTCTTTAATTCTAGTGAGGCAATCTTCAAATTTGCCTATGTGATTTGGAGCATCCGGTGGGCAATATGTATTGCATATGACTATATTATGTTGTCTTATGTATACAATTAGAGTGTCAAATACCGAATTTGAGTATGACAGTAAGACCTGGGGTGTGAGGTCGTCACGGATGTTTACAGCAACTCCACCATGGCTCCTTTCCCTTCTGTCTGTTCGCAGTATGACATATTTTGGTACGTGTACTTCTGCATCCTCTATATCAGGGCTGAGGTGAGTTTCCACGAGTGCTAAGCATAGGGCTTGATTGCATGCAGCAAGGTCTCTCAGGAAAGAAATTTTGCTTTTATTATTATAATGCAACAGGCCCCCAATATTTAGTAAAAATATTGGCGTGATACCTGTGCAGACGTTAGGGGAGGCCATCCCATGTCTGTTGACTGGTGGTCTTGTGCAGTGGTGAACAAGTTTCCTTGTCTGTGCTTGGTGTAGCCACGTCAGCTGCTGCACAATCTTTTGCGCCATGTACAAAAAAGACTCTTGCTCAGCTGCTGCATTGCGTATAATCTCTGAAGAGTGCACTTTTTTAGTGAATTTTTTCCTTGGAGACATTTGTCGTCTTTCCTCAGGGAAGTTTTTATCATTAAGGCCTTTGTAGTTTTGACGGAGTGTCGGGTGGGCAAACCGGCAGTTTTTGCCGTCTTCCCCATGCCAACATTTGCCTTGCAGGTAAAATTTGCAGGTTCTTGAGTGCCTTCCAAATTTCTTCTTTCCTGTAGGGTCTTGGATGGCACTGAATCCTCCTTTGAGTTTTCTGCTTTTTGTTTAGTGGATTGGAGTTTCGGTTTTGGTTGTTTCATTTTTACATTTTCCTTTTCCTTCTTTATGCTTGTGTTCCGTTCTTCCTTTTCTTGTGGTGGGTACTGTTTTCCTCTGGTTATCCAATGGGGTGAGGGCTTCTTTCCTTTGTAAGACCACTGGCACAGGGGGGCTTCTAGTTGCTGCTTCCTTGGCTCCACTATCCTTTTCTGCCTGGTCATTCAAAGGGGTGGGTGTTCCATTCTTTTGAGGAGCCACTGAATCAAAGAGACTTCCAGGTGTTTTTTCCTTTTCATCTTCTCCATCCTTAGCCTTTCCACAATAGTTTTCGATTATGACATCCAGGGTGTCAATATATATATATATATATATATATATATATATATATATATATATATACACACAAATTTATATATATATATATATATATATATATATTTATATAATACACATATATATATATATCTATATATATATATATAAATACATATATATATATTTATATATATATATTTTTTTCTTTTATAGTTTCAGCTGTGGCCATGCTGATGCACCGCCGTTAATATATATATATATCATCATCATCATCATCATCATTTAACGGCTGCTTTCCATGCTAGCATGGGTTGGACGATTTGACTGAGGACTGGTGAACCAGATGGATACACCAGGCTCCAATCTGATGTATAAATATATATATAAATATATATATAGGTATACATATATATAAATGTATATACATATAAATATCTATATATATAAATAAATATAAATGCATCTATATATATATAAAAATGAGAATGTCTGTCTGTCTGTCTGTGTGTATGTGTCTGTGTGAATCCCTAAAACTCCAGAACTACACAACCAATTTCATTCAAATTTAATCATGCCTTACTTCGGGTCCCGGTTGTGTTTTAGTCAAAAAAAATTTTTAACTTCTTGCATAGTTCAAGCCCACAGCAACATCATATCTCCTCCACTATTGAAGTATTACATGACAAAAGTGAAACAAAAATACTCATGTCATTCGAACCGGAATCTCAAAAACATTGTCCCCTTACATCTCATTCTCATTTAAGTACCACGACAGGGAAATAAAAATTACTTGTCACAACGATACAATGGAATCATCCACTTCACCTCTAACCTTCCTAGCGTATGGAGACTTAAAACGATCCCATACCACTAAAGCACCACTGATATTTTCATCCTTCTAGCTGGCTGCTTTCTTTTATATACGACAGAGTTCACTTCCAGGCAAATAACATTGGGAACAAAATTCATAATCACTGTCTCCTCTCCTCTTACAATTTCTATCATCTTCACTTCACAACATTGTTATATCAAAGCAATCTTGACCAACTAAAGCATATTCATTCATCATCATCATCATCATCATCATCATCGTTTAACGTCCGCTTTCCATGCTAGCATGGGTTGGACGATTTGACTGAGGACTGGTGAAACCGGATGGCAACACCAGGCTCCAGTCTAATTTGGCAGAGTTTCTACAGCTGGATGCCCTTCCTAACGCCAACCACTCAGAGAGTGTAGTAGGTGCTTTTACGTGTCACCCGCACGAAAACGGCCACGCTCGAAATGGTGTCTTTTATGTGCCACCCGCACAAGCCAGTCCAGGGGCACTGGCAACGATCTCGCTCGAAAATCCTACGGGAGCCAATCAGGCGGTACTGGCAACGGCCACGCTCAAAATGGTGCATCTCATGTGCCACCCGCACAAGAACCAGTCCAGGGGCACTGGCAACGATCTTACTTGGCTTGCCGGGTCTTCTCACGCACAGCACATTTCCAAAGGTCTCGGTCAGTAGTCATCGCCTCGGTGAGGCCCAATGTACGAAGGTCTTGCCTCTGAATTCGGTACGTAACCTTTTTCGTTTCTAAATTGCATCAATATTTCACATTTAACTGCTATTTCTAACACGCGTTGCTACCACATAACGGCTTTTCGTAAATACCTGTTCTCTGCTACCACCACAGCTTACAAATACAAATAAAATCTGTACACGTCTACAAGCACACCTGCATATCAACTCCCAACACTTTTCTTTCTTTCTTTTCCACCGCATTCATATGTTTTCCATCATAGACTTTCCAATTCTGATACAATAATACCGTTCCTTTTCAATTCAGTGTCCATACTCCTGACTTTTACCTTTTCACTTCTTTCAAATTAATTCCATAATTTTCTGTAATGCGGGCGCCGAGCAAGTTTTTGCTTCGCTTCACTCTATTTTATACATTTTCATCTCTTTTCAATTTCTTTCCGCAACAATAGGGGAACACGGTACTTGATAATGAGCACAAACACTCACACTTTCTACACTTCTCCTTACTGAATGTGTGCCAGTGCACGCATTACATCTTACCGACTTCCTTTCCGCCTTCTTCAATAATGCGGCCCTGCAGACCTAATAACTTACCTACAATCATTCCTAAACTCATTTCACTAACGAAATATGAAATATTTCACTGCTATTTCTAGCACGCGTTCGTAACACGTAACGGCTTCTCGCACATACCTGTTCAGTGGTAGCACAACGTCTTACAAATAACAACCAATTCGGTTACTGTCTACAAGTATACCTGCATATCAACTCAAAACAATTTCCTTAATTTCTTTTCCAGCTGATTCATACTGTGGGGGTCAAAAGTGTTTGCAAATTGTATATATTGATAAATTTATGCTTCAATATTTTCCAATATAATAACTATGTTACTCATTGTTCGATATGCAAATATATAAAGTAAATTCCTAGAGACGGAAACCAAATAATCATATTCTGGGGGGAAAATATGGATTTTTAAAAACTTTCAGGAAGAAATATGGGCCAAAAGAGTTTGCAAGACTCATTTATTCGAAATAAATAACATTTTTAAACATAATATAATTTGAAACATTGTGTCATTATGATAATAGTACCATATATTGATAACATATTACAAGAAAACAACAGTTATTGCTCAAATAACAATTAACAAAACAATACAAATTTATAAAACAATTTAACCCTTTATACGCTTTCCTCCATTCTTAATCAAATCCATCAGCCTCCTATCAACAGAGGATGTTAATTTATGCACTTGTTGAGATGTGATTTCAGAAGATACCTCCTTGATCCTCTCCCAAATGTCTTTTTTACTGTTGAATTGATGCCCGTTTTCGTAAACCTTCCTCTTCAGAATCGACCAGAGGTTCTCTATCGGATTCAAATCCGGGCTCTGAGGTGGCCAGTCCATCAGACGTTCACCAGAGATCCCCTGGTCTGAAAGCCAAGATTTTGAGAACCGAGAAGCATGGCTTGGGGCATTGTCTTGTTGAATAATGAGATTCTGGTTGACAGCATCATTTTGTGAATTCAACCAGGGCAATAAATTCTCTTCCAAAAACTCACAGTAGTTCACAGAATTCATTTTGACACCTTCAGGGACAAGAAAAGGACCAACAATCTCACTTCCAATAATCCCAGCCCAAATCATCACTCCCCCTCCTCCCTGTTGACGTCTGAATCGCAAGCGTGGGCTATTGCCTTTAAGAAGCCATCCCTTGGTCCAACCGTCGGGACCATCGAGGGTTGCTCTAGCCTCGTCAGTCCAGAGAACATTTTGAAAATTGGTTTTCAAATATTTAGTGGCCCATGCTAGTCGCTTCTGACAGTTGATATCACTCAAAGGAGGACATTTTGTCGGTGTTCTCTGGTCGGCTATTTGTTTCAAAATCCGATTTCGGGTCCTTTTAGAGATGTCAGACACTCCTGCATGGTCGAAAATAGCTTTGCTTGTGCTGTGTGGGTTTGCTAGCACACTCCTCTTGATTTTTCTAAAATCTCGTGGTGAAGTCACCTTTGGTCTGCCACTTTTGTGCTTTTTTCTTCCATCTTTGCCGTCAATGACGAAATGTTTCACAGTTCGATGATCTCGTTTCAAAATTTTTGAAATTTCTAATGTAGACTTCTTTGCAGCAAGTAATTTAACAATTCCACCCTTTTCGCTATCTGTCAACATCTTTCCTTTAGCCATTATTAATAAATTTATGTTACCTGCATAAACTTTTGGCTCACCTGAAAAGAGGAAAATGTTTAACAATTATTAAATTCTGGGTTTTTTCGTAAAATGTAATAATGAAAAAAAACAGAATGGCAACCAGCAAATGATGGAAGAGGTGAAACTAAAAAATAAAGCAAAATTAATAAAGAAATTGAGAAAAAATAGGTCTGCAAACTCTTTTGTCCCCCACAGTATGTTTACCATCACGGACATTCAAATTATGCACAAATAATACCTTTCCTTCTCAGTTTCATCTCCCTAATCCTAATTTGCACATTTTCACTTCCTTCACGTTTATTCCATACTTCTTCCCTAATGCGGATGCCGAGCAATCTTTGGCATTGCTTCACTCAATTTCTTACATTTTCATCTCTTTTCAATTTCTTTTATTTACAATAGGGGTACTTGATAACGACCGAAAACAATCCCACTTTCTCCACTCCTTACTGATATGCGTGCGACCACGTAACAGCTTCTCGCAAATAGCTGTTCAGTGGTAGCCCGACGTCTTACAAATACAAAACAATTCCGTTAATGTCTCAAACTATAGCTGCATATCAACTCCCAACTATTCTCTTTCTTTCTTTTCCAGCCCATTCATATGTATTCCATCACGGACATTCAAATTATGCTACAATAATACCTTCCTTTTTGTATTCCCTGTCACGACTCCTACTTTCTACATTTTCATTTCTTTCAAAATAATTCCATACTTCTTCCCTAATGCGGGCGCCGAGCAATATTTTACATTTATTCACTTCATTTCTTACATTTTCTATTCTTTTCCATTTCTTTCATTAACAATAGGCTAACAGGGTACTTCATACAGAGCGATAACACTCCCACTTCTTTCACTTTTTACTGAACTGCATACCACTGCACACATACAAATTTAACGATACTGTTTTCCTTGTCACTTCATGTGGACTTGCACACCGACTAACTTACCTATAACCATTCCTACACTCATATGCAGCATCAACGGCAGCTTCGACACCACCAGCATAAATAAACAAACCTAATCAATTCATCCAATTGCTCTTTCATTAACCCTTTCCCTATCCAATCTATACAGCAGGCCAGACATACATTCACAAAAAACATCCAAAATTCATGTCCACACAAACGATAACTTTCCCAAAACATTTCATTACCACTTTCTCCTTTCCTATTACCATTTCTCTCACCGTGCCTTTTACAACTGTTGCCATTTTCATGTCATAACACTAACATCATGTTAGTGGACACATTTACCGTTCTAATACCACTTCATTATTACCGCAGCAGTTGCAAGTTTGCAAATTATCTACATTTACATAATAACCATTCAATTAATATTTCATACTTCACAGTGTATCTCACTGCATTTCATCATGCTTATTTTAGATCATGCCCCGAAGAAAGACTTCTTCAATTGGACGAAAAACTGCGAAAGCTGCAACATCATCAGCAAGAAGGGCGGATCTTTTTTAAAACGGGGACCACATTTTTCATTAATGTTTTACGTAGTGTTTTTGGTACCGAAAGACTTTCAAACTTCGTATACTTATCTATTTTGTGTTATAGAACAGAAAAATATTTTTGTATTCGAATTTATTTCATGTAAAAAATTGTCTTATTTCGATAATTTCAACCAATCACTGACAAGTATTCAGTTGTTTACATTTACTCCTTTGGCTTATTAAGCGATGTAAAGCGTATTTAATCTCCATACCTTCGTTTTATTTGCTTTTTTCATTTTAAATTTGCTTTAACCCTAACCCTAACCCTAGGGTTAGGGTTAGGGTTAGAGTTAGGGTTAGGGTTAGGGTTAATTGTTTCAGAATCGTTTGTTTATGTAGTCGGCACTTAATGTATATCGGCTGAATGGACGTCAGTGATTGGTTGAAATTACAGAAATACGACAACTTTAACATGGAATAATTTATGGATTTCTTTTTTTTTTAAGAAGACTAAGAGAAAAAGATGTTTTATATGACACATTCTACCAGTGTTCCAAGTTTCAAAGTGTTTCGTTAATGAAAAATGTGGCCCCCGTTTTAAAAAAGATCCAGAAGGGCAAATGAATCATCATTGGAAACTGACATTAGACGATCACAAAATGCTGAACGTACAGCCACTTCAAGAACACTCCAAATAGATGACCAGCATACACTTCGACGAACTGCTGATGCTGCCTCAACTGCTGCTGCATGAGCTGCAGAGACTCAACACCAGCGTAAAGTTCGGTGAAGTGCTGATTGCGCCTCAATTGCTGCTGCACGAGCTGCAGAGAAGAAAAACGAACGCACTATACACCTGCTCAGGAATGCTGCCAACATGGATGCTGTGCGAGCTTCCCACACATTACAATAGAGACATTCTATGCTGCCGAGTTCCATTCAATAAAGAGCTCATAGACGAGGATTTTCAATGCCATGCAGCTCACAATGGTTATTAAAGGCTTTCAGCTACAACCCTAACCTTCATTATGATTGCCAGCCAGATATAAACATTGGAGATATGTCCATCACTTGCTCTTTCTGCAATGCTAATAAGTGGTCCAGAGAAACTCCTGCTATGTGTTGCACTAATGGAAAAGTTAACCCCCACTCCGCTGCAGGATCCACCACAGCTGTTAAAGTCACTCTACGCTGGCACAAATACAGAGTCGAAACATTTCCTAAATAACATCCGCAAGTACAACTGTGCATTCCAAATTACATCTTTCGGCACTAATGTTGTTTCAGAAGGTGGGTTTATGCTAACTTTCGAAGTGCAGGGACAGGTTTACCATAGGATAGGATCACGCGAACCTGCTGAAAATAAAGATCCTCAATTCCTTCAATTGTACTTTGTAGGTAATTTACAT
Organism: Octopus bimaculoides; assembly: GCF_046866305.1. NCBI lineage: Eukaryota > Metazoa > Mollusca > Cephalopoda > Octopoda > Octopodidae > Octopus > Octopus bimaculoides. The sequence continues at coordinate 34,407,914 of NC_142938.1, forward strand.
GAACAAGCCACCCGACGAAACTCCATTTCCAATGGCACTAAATTTCAATTGATAATGCAACTACAAGACCTGCACCAGAAAAACAGCTACGTACGCAGCTTCAAGTATGCCTTGGAAACAGAAGCTTCTTCTAATTTCAATGTTATCAAAGATGCTCAGAAAAGACCATCTACAGAACATGCAAGCCGTTACAATGCACCCACATGCAATGAAATAGCTGTACTCCTTCACGGTGAACAGCACAATCCCAGAGACATTGTCCTTAGGCAACGTGACACCACCCTCCAACGAATTACAGAAACACACCGATCATACGATACACTTCAGTATCCACTTCTGTTTGTTTACGGTGAGGATGGCTACCACATCGGTATACTACAGCAACATCCACAAAATCGTAATGAATATCTCAATAAGCCAGTATCCTGCATGGACTTCTACTCATTCCGATTTATGACATGGAACAACTCCTGTAATCACCTCCACCAGTCTCGAGATCTGTTTCATCAATTTGTAGTTGATATGTGTGCAAGAATGGAATCAGAGAGATTGTGTTTCATCAGATCGCATCAACAAAAATTGCACTCTGACAACTACATCCATCTCCGAGATGCCATCAACAATGATGCTGCTCCAACAAGCATAGGAAGACTTTGCATCTTGCCTTCCACATTCACTGGAAGTCCCTGATACATGCATGAAAAAACACAGGATGCAATGACCTTTGTCCGCCATTACGGCAGGCCTGACTTATTCATCACTTTCACATGTAATCCCAAGTGGAAGGAGATTCAGGCCGAACTCTTCTTTGGTCAAAAGCCTAAAGACAGGCATGACCTCCTCACCTGAGTTTTCCATCTGAAATTAATTACTCTCATGGACCTCCTAAAAAAGGGCAAATCTTCAGACCCATAAAATGTGACATGTACACAATCGAATGGCAAAAAAGGGGCCTTCCACATGCTCATATCCTGCTTTGGCTCTCAACGAAGATCAAATCAACTGACATTGACAACATAATCTCTGCAGAACTTCCTGATCCAGCTTTAGACAAAGTACTATCGACATAGTTAAAGCAAACATGGTGCATGGTCCATGTGGGCGTGGATTCAACATTAACTCACCATGTTTGAAAGACAGAGTATGTTCAAAAAAGTTTCCAAGGAAGTTCCTACAACAAACTCAGACAGGTGCTGATGGGTATCCATCATACAGACCGAGAAAACCACAAGACGGCAACTATCGGACAGCACAAGGTTGATAATAGATGGATTGTTCCCTACTGCCCACTTCTGTCAAAGATTTTCAATGCCCACATTAACGTTGAGTTTTGCAACTCTGTTAAGTCCATCAAGTATGTTTGCAAGTATGTGAACAAGGGTTCTAATGCTGCAATGTTTGGACTTCAACAAGAATACTGCCAGGATGAGTTGATGCACTATCAGGTGGGATGCTACATAAGTAGCAACGAGGCTTTCTGGTGCATCTTTGGCTTTCCACTTCACCAACGACACCTCGCCGTTCAACAGCTTGCAGTGCACCTGGAAAACGGTCAAAGAGTGTACTTCACCGATGCTAATGCTTCTCTGTTGGCAGAGCAACCAAAGGACAGAACACTCACTGCATTCTTCAAGCTCTGTCAAGTGGATCCATTCGCTCAAACCTTGTTGCATCCACAGATTCCATCGTACTACACTTGGAATGGAAAACAATGGACTCCAAGGAAAGCAGGTCAAAATGTTCATGGATACCCTGGCATTAAGTTTGACACTTGCCTTGTCCGAGTATACACAGTACATCCCACTCAACAAGAGTGCTTCTACCTCTGCCTACTACTGCATGATGGTTTCCCAGTTATTCTCTGAACACTTCAGATACTCTTCCAGAGTTTCCTTGCAAATGGTAAACTTCCCAAAAAGCTGAAAGAAGGCATAGTATGCCCTATCCATAAAGATGGAAGCAGAGCAGAGGCTGGGAACTACAGACCCATCTCTCTGACTTCAAATATTAGCAAAGTCATGGAATGAATCATCAGAAAGAAACAAATTACATTCCTAGAAGAAAATCACTTGCTGAACGATAACTCAGCATGGCTTCTGTCCAGGCAAAAGCTGCCTCACACAGCCCTTATTGTATTATGACTGGGTCCTGAAGTAGCTGCTTGACCATTCCGTACCACTAAACCAAGGAGGTTCCTTGAATATGTACAATGTATTTTAAGGCTAAATAGTAATTCTGTTTACTTTTGTGTAACTGAGATATTCTGGTTGGATTACATAGTTATCGGTTTTACACTTCTTTCTATATTCTGTAACTGTCACAATACAGAAACATTTCTCATGGCACCAGCACAATTTACAGATGCTTACATTTTTTGTTCTCCGTGAATTTTTCACAGGTCCAGCTAGTATATGTAAATATTGAAATGAGTCATTGATGATGCAAAAGGAGGCCCTTGTGTGACTCTTGAGTCTGACCAGAGATTTGCACATTCTATTGCATAATGCACAGCTGTGTTGGAAGGCAGAGAGAACAAGTGCCACAATATGAAGTCTTTAGACATGCCTTTTCGATCCGTCAACTGAAAGGCACACCTTTTCACAGGTTGCACATGCTCTGTTGTAAATAATAGATGTATTACAGTTTACAAATGGGTTGATTCCTGTAAGTTCTCTGATGGCTGACCAGGCCTGCATGTCTCAAACATTTCCTCCCACAAATCACACACATAAAAAGCAACACTTCCTTGTTTTCCACGGGTTCATTATTTCTCAGCCTTCTCTTGATCTTCTCGTGCTTCATTCTCTCTCTTTCAAACTTCAAACAACCACTGAGCACTCTTTTTCTCCATCCATTTCAGTCTTGTGCCGCTCTCTCTCAATCAACAACTGAAACTCCTGTCTATGTCAGAGTAATTTTGAGGCAGTCCTTGATCCTCATTTTGGGTTTATGTGCTGGCATCTTACCATCTTCCTGCTCACCATACAAGAGTTACATAGAAGGTCTTTCATCACTCATTCTCACCAGATGTCCACCCCATCTCCAACGACTTTGTAGAATCATCAATTCTACACTCCTACAACCACTTCTCTCAAGTACCTCCACATCACTGATCGCCATTTTCCAATTTATCCAACAAATTCTCCTAACACAAATACCTATATATATATATATATATATATATATATATATATATATATATATATATAACATACACACATATATAACACACACAAACATATATTCTTTAATTTGGTTCAGCCATATAGTTACAGTCATGCTGGAGCACCACTGTAGTCTTGCTGATTTCCTCTGGCTGGAGGGTTTCACATCACCACTCCTGTAAGTGCCTTTGTCCCAGCTATTGGCCCATTTGGTTTATAAAGGAGTCTGATTTTTCTGCCCTCATCTGTACCTCATGTTGAGTTGTTGGTTCATCTGGTATTGATGAAAGGAGGAGGTCTAGCTCCTTTTTGAAGACATCTACATCCACATTATGTAGAATTCTTAATTTTTGTGGCAGGGCACTGAACAGTTGTGAGCCCTTGAACACTAGATTATTACAGTACATCATCCTGCATTTAGATGGAGTAGATGGTACCTTTGGTACAATACAATGGCATCCAGTTCTGGCATTTGTATAACATTCAAGGCTGAATTTTGGTACTCGCCCTTCTAAAGTTTTCCATATATAGATTATTACATATCTGTCATACATTCACTCTAGGTAATAAAGTCGCAGTTTTCTCAGCCTCTACATGTGTCTTATCTGTTGCACTGTTTCAATCTTTTTAGTGTAGTGGCATTGGACTGCTTCAAGCTAAGCTGTTAGTTTGGTACTATGTGGTACCATAGCTGAAAGCAAAAGTTCTCCGTAGGGTCAACATAACTTTCTGGTCTCTTGTCTTGAAGTACCTTAGTATCTATCATGCCAGTTGTTTGCACTTTGATGCCATCTTAGTAATGTGCATATGAAATGATGCACCATTGCACATGCTGATCCCCAAGTCTTTCACTGCCTGTGACTCTGGGATTGCAGTGCCTTTGGGTCCTATAAATACAGGCTGTGGTACATTTGTGAGTTGATGGTGCAGTGCTTCAAATTTTCCTGCATTAAATTGCATATTGTTTACTACAGCCCACTTGCATTCAGGTCCTGTTGTAGGCTTACAACATCATTGTGATTTTTTATTGCCTGTGATAATTTTGTATCATCAACATAGCTAGTGACAGAGGCTGTCTGAATGACCATGTCTCACAGAAATATTATAAAACAATAATGGCCTCAAGATAAGTTTCACTTAGAATTTGAGTTTACTCAGAAAGGGCACCGTTGGCTGCAACTGCCTCACTTCTGTCTTCAAGGAAGTCATACAGTTACTCTCCCGGTTTTCCAGCAATTCCAAAGTCTCACATCTTGTGACATATATATATATATATATATATATATATATATATTTTTTGCATATATTTTTACTCAGGCGCAGGAGTGGCTGTGTGGTAAGTAGCTTACTTACTAACCACATGGTTCTGGGTTCAGTCCCACTGCGTGGCACCTTGGGCAAGTGTCTTCTACTATAGCCTCGGGCCAACCAAAGCCTTGTGAGTGGATTTGGTAGATGGAAACTGAAAGAAGCCCGTCGTATATATGTATATATATATATATATATATATATATATATATATAAATATATATATATATATATATGTATGTGTGTTTGTGTGTCTGCGTTTGTCCCTCCACCATCGCTTGACAACCGATGCTAGTGTGTTTACATCCCTGTAAATTAGCGGTTCGGCAAAAGGAGACCGATAGAATAAGTACTAGGCTTCCAAAGAATAAGTCCTGGGGTCGATTTTCCTGGGGTCAAATGACTGAAACAAGTAAAAGAGTAAAAAGAGTATATATGTCATGCTTTCTACCACCCTCTGAGATACACATATAAGCCCATGTATCTTCCCTTATACTATCTATATTTCTCACTTTCAAACTTTTCCTTCAATACATATTTATTACAATAGCATTCATAAACTTACCAGCTTACTTCCCCCTCCCCTCTTATAACCAACACCAATTGCTTTTCCCCCTCTCTTCATTTCTTGTCTCTTTCTCTCAATTCTTTCTATCCTCTTCCTTACTTTACTTTCTCTTTCCCCAACTCACCCACAGAATCAAATATCACTATCATCATTTCTCCTTCCTTTTCTTTTCTTTTACTTGCAAAATTTTTATGTACGTATATACAATGTAGATTTATACATGTGTATGTATAAGTATATATATCTGTACATGTAAGTATATGTGCATATATGTGTGTATGTTTTGTCTATATATGTATGTACATGTAAGCATATATGTCTGTATATGTCATTATTTATTTATGTACTATGCATCATATGCTCGTTATTGAATTTTTCATCCATAGTTTTTCATTTATATTCTATTATAATCTCATCTTTCAAACAACCAGCTGGCGATCCTATTCATTCAATTTAATTATTAATTATTTTTTGAATATACACTCCCCCCCCATTTTACACAAGATCTTATAACGTATTCACATTTTACTGTTATTTTTCACATGCCCCAGCCACCCAACATAACCACAGTTATGTTTTGAAAATCAGCCACCCAGTCAAATTTAAATGCTTGTTCGTTGAATTGGATTATATTATATCATATTATAATACATGTATCATCACAGTTTTAATTCAGTATTCATTACAACTGTCTGGAAGCATAAAACTCTAAACAGAAACATGAAACTCTGAGTAACAGTTTGTGAAGATTTTTGCAGCTTTAATAAAAGTACGTACACACACATAATGAATGATGGTGGGGATTTCAAGCATTTAGAAAGTAAAAGTCTGGAAAGAATGGTACAGTGGGTGGTGTGAAATTTTTTGATAACAATCAACAATCTGTAAATATTTAATATTACAAGAGTAAGAAAGAGTAGTTTATGATCCAGAACTAAACAAAGTATTTATGTAAAACTTGAATGCCATCAGCACAAATTAAAGCACTTGTGATTTATGACAACATCAACAGCTGATATCATCTGTAAATCTCTATAAAACCTATAAAATATAAACAGTTACTTAGTGAGAAAAGAAATAAAAGCAGACAATTAAGATCTTTGGATTTGAAATCAATAAAACATTAAATATGCAGTAATTTGAATTAAAAGACAGCTTAATTAAAAATTATTACATTCTTAGAAGATCTATTTCTGCTAAGGAATAAAAAGCATAATTTTGTTTTAATTTGAAAAAAAAGATATATAAAATAAAGCAAAAAATTACCATATTTAGGACACAAAGATTTAGCTGTTCTACTTCTAGTTCCCTCTGGAAAAAACTCAAGTGGTCTATCACTATTTGCAATCTGTGTTTGAACATATTCTGTAAATACAGCCCAGTAAAGTTGGTTATCTCCAAAGCTACGTTGAATATAAAAAGCTCCAGAATTTCTCAACAACCAACCAAAAAAATTCATGCTCATAAAATCTGAAAAAAATAAAAAAAATACAAGTCTATAAATATATTGATAAAATATGATAAAAGTTTAATACTTAAAAAATAAGAATCAGACATTAAATGTAGTCATCAAGAACACTTTCTCATTCAGAAATAACTGTCTTTGACTGACAAACTTGGATTTCATCATTCAACTACGGTAGTAATTGAAAAATATTCTTAAGGCCACAATTTACTCACATGCATCTTTCAGAGCTTGTCGCTAATTCAGTTCTTAACCAAATTGAAAACTGTAAACATTTTTGAAGAGTACTGGTCCCTAGCTACATTTTGGCATTAAAAAATTGAGATTTGATCCAGTAGAAAAAAGCTTACATCAAAATTTGTAGCAACATTATAGTGAGAGTAAGTAATGCCACCAAACAAGTTTAGATCTAAATAACTTTTTTTATTTTAAAAGTAAAATATATTTATCTTAGCTTCAATGATAGAAGAAAACCTGAAAACTTTCATAGTTTTGTTCCCATTAAACAAACATTTGTATCAAAAAAGTTGTGAGGTAAAAGATCATGGAAAAAATATAAGGCAAAAAATTGGATTTAAGTATAAACTTTTTTATTTTAAAAACAAACTATATATTAATTAAGCTTAAATGATAGAGCTCAATTCAAGGAATTTCATAGTATGAATCTCATGCAATGTAGTCTTAAAAGAAAAAGTTGTGAGTGTTTGTTTCTCAAATTTGAGGGTCATAATAAAGTTCTATACTTTTTTATGAATACAGTTCTATATAAGGGGACTTTTAATATATGTCACCAGTGTCATTGAGGTAAGGAAAAAATTATCAATGACACCACTAATTGACACATTATTAATTAGCATAATAGCATAGCCTGGAAAAAATATGGATTACATAGGAAAATGTCAGCAAGAGAAATAATATTCTTAAGATTGTAAACCTGGAAAATTACAGGACAAGTTGTTACACTTGGAAAAGTTCAGGACAACTTATTACATCTGGTGAAGTACAGAAGAAGAAAATTTTTACCTAAAATATTGCAGCTAAGGATAAAATCTGAATATTAAAAATTATTTGATTTTAATTTACAAAGTAACATTATAATTAAAAAAAGGTACCATCATTTTGTTAAAATGTTGACACATTAGAATACTTAAAAAACGAGAGCCAATATAGCTAAAGCTTTATGCAAAGTAGAATAGTATATATAATGTAGGCAAATTCATTATGTAAAAAATAGGCATTGGGTCAAGACTAAAAATGTGAAGACTTGGCAATAACTTGTGAATTTGTTGTTATAGGTAGATTTTACTGTAATATATAACTAATTTTTGTATTATTTTATTTATTGTACTAATTATGTACCACTATTATTTTTTATAACCTATTTTCAAATTTCTAATTATTAATTACTAATTAAAAAAATGAATTTTTTTAATGTGCGAAAAATATTTTACTTGAGTTATTTTTTATTTTTAATAGAAGTAACAAGTAATAACAAATAGAAGTAATAACTTTTAATAAAATTTTTAGTTTTAATAAAAGCTAATATTTTCTAAATCTAAATATTTTATTTGAAATTTTATCCTTAGCTGCAATATTTTAAGTAAAAACTTTCTTGTTCTGTACTTCACCAGATGTAATAAGTTGTCCTGAACTTTTCCAAGTGTCCAGTAATTTTCCAGGTTTATAAACTTAAGAATATTATTTCTCTTGCTCGCATTTTTCCATGTAATAAATAATATGATTATACTGTATTCAGATATTTCAAATGACTTACACATATCAACATGGGCTTATTTAGAAATGTGTTTGTCTGTGTAATATCTGAATACTTCCACTTGAGAGCTTCACCTTGGATATGTTGAGATGGCTCCAATCATTGAATTGACAGCATTGCAAACAAAATTTGATCAAGATCAACAAACACAAATATCTGACATAATTCTAAAAACAGTTACCACATATGCAAAGACAGATATTGATACAAAATTTGACTTGATACTACTAATTCATATTTTCAAAAGTCCATCTCACTGTTTATGCCATCTTTTGGAGGGATTCTGGTACAACTTCACTACAGAAGAATCTACTCCCTGAATAACAGCAAAGAGTCGTTGACAAGAACTTCAAGAGTTTGTCAAAAAACCTACACCTGGGAACTCAGCAATCTACAATAATGTTGGCCAATTCAGTCCATCACAAAATGTGGCCGTATGGATGCATTTAACATAGGATGAGATGAGCCTCTGTTTTCAGGGTAGAGAAGATCTTACATTTCAGATCTTAACGCAGATAAGTTCAAAGAAGACAGAAGTTCATCTCATCCTATGTTAAATGCATTCATACAGCAAAATTTTATGATGGACTAAATCTACCAACATTATTATGGATCACCAAGCCACGAGAAACAGCTGTTGGACTTATAATACCTTTCTTCCACCCCTTTAAATTTCTCTGTTGTATGTACTCTGTGTAAGTTGGACCCATTTATATAAAAACATATATTTACATATAAATTCATCATCTGAAAGTTTCCATCTTTTGCTTTCTCTCGTTTTGCATGTATATATATATATATATATATATATATATATATATATATATATATATATATATATATATATATTGTATTTGTGTACTTAATATATTTAATATATCTGATGTCTAATTTGCTTCTCCCCATAATTGCCTCTATATCCACTCAACTCGATCCCTCTTATAGCCTTTCTTCACCTCATGGAATGATTCTCTGTAAAGACACTGGAGTCTAAGTTTGAATCTTTTGAACACTACTTAGTGTCTTTTATATAGAGAATGTCTGTATCTCATCTGTGAACTATCTCTCTCTCTATCTATCTATCTATCTATCTATCTATCTATCTATCTATCTATCTATCTATCTATCTATCTATCTATCTATCTCTATGGATGGACGGTAGACACATCAGCTCTGTGTAAGTTTTCCTTTTATTGCTTTAAAAAGTTTGATTTTGGATCATATTTTTTGTATAAAAGTTGTGAAACAACTGATACATTCGGTTGTGCAATTTGTTTACACAAGAAATCTGCCCTGTGTGGCGTATTTCCCGATTTTGTAAAATTGTTTTCAACTTTCTTAGCCATTTTTGTTTTGAGGATGGCGTCTTCAAGCCATGAAGACAATCCTATAACGAATGCCGGTCTGTTTGGCTACTCGTTTGACATTAATTTCCCTACACTGCCTTCACCACAGCTTCATGAAGGAGGGAAGAAAGGGAGAAGTAGCACACAAACAGGTGTCAGTGTAAGCATGAACGCTAACACCGCCACCACCAGCAACAACAACAAAACCAAGGTCACAAGACCATCTACCAACACCGCCACCAAAGTCTCTGCCGTCAACACCACTTCAACAATTTCTGCTGCCACCAGCACCACCACCTCCACCAAGAACGACAATAACAACAACAACAACAATTCCTTCAACCCCAACAACTGAAGGAGAGAAAGAAAAAATTAAAATCGCCAAACAAATTGCTGAATTCTTTTCAAATTCGGAAGAAAATTTTCCATCCCTCCCCGCTTCACATAAAAGTGACAACAATACTGGAAAAAAAAGTCATTGAACTGCTACAACAGCAACCTCTGTCACAACCATTAGCATCACAACTACCAACAACACCACTAATACAACCACAACTGCCACATCTGCCATCAACACCAGCACCACCACCACCAACAACAACAATAACAAAATAAAAACAAACTTCGCAGAAGCATTGAAACAAAAATGACAATAGTATCTTTTACTACACAGCAAATAAAAGACACAAGAAATTTGATTACGAAAGAAAATAATGAGGTACAACTAAACATACCTCAACAAACACTAGAAAACACGAACAAAAAAAACAATCATATACAAAGTAATAAACGCACAGTCAAGACGACCAGAACAAGCCAACACAGACAAAATAGAAAAATGCTTACGCCCTGTATGGTCACATAAAGATTATGTTGCTTGGTGGCATAAATTTGCCCAAGTTCAAGTAATATTTTGAAATGAAGAATTAGCAAAACAATTTTCAACACTAACTCTTCATACACAAGATATCATCATGATACCTAGTTGCCTTAGGCAGAGGGTAACAAAAGTTACTATCAAAAATGTCCCGCCTATGATAGACACACTATGGATACTATCGGTCATATGTGTCGAAATGGAGGACATAAACATCCTCCAAATTACTGTCTCGGAACAGCAGAACTAGGTCGGAAAGACACTGCAAATCCTGTTCCAAATTAATGAGGACTCAATAAGCAAAATACCAACATACATACGCTTATCACCTGAACAAAAATTGTATGTAGTGGTGGAGGTCAGGCGGCCTTGCTGTTATTTATGCGACAGCGAGACACACCTCAAAAAGGATTTCCCAGCTGCCGTAAAAAACCAACAACAACAACAACAACTACCAAAACTTGTAAAAAAAACCTTGCTGCCCACACCACCTTCAACACAAAAAACAACAAAAGAAATACCAGCATCATCAACAACCGAGAAGACTACAACTACTGCAAGAACAACAAACGAAGAAACAGAAAAACGAAAAGAAAATTCAAAGACTGATTCCCCCTCCCCCACATCGCATACACCTCACACAAATAACCAACAACCAACACCAACGAAAACAGCAACACAACCACTGACAGAAACACACACAGACGCCTACATCAACTCAAAAACAAACATTACACAAAACGACATTAAAACAAACACCCACCCATACACAACACCACCAGAACACATAAAAATTTACCACATCACACCAACATTGCACCACACGATAAAATTTCTCTATCCCAATGTGGTAGGGGACTGCCAGAAATATTTATGCAAAAAACTTTACTACAGCCTCCTTGATGAAAAATCAAAGGAAGAGACAAAACTTTCGAACAGTAAGTAACTCTCTGTTCCTTTCGTTTTGTGTTTTAAAGCACACAACTCATGATCATGATCAAGATTGGTTCTGTGAATGCGCGTGGTTTGGGGTCTCCTTGGAAACAAGGGTACCTCTTAAATGACATAAAGTCACATAATTTGGGAATCATAGCCATAAGTGAGACCAGACTCCATGAGCCATGGGCCCTAAAGTCCATGTTTGGCGGACAGTTTAACATTTCTTTTTCTCCCTGTCTGCCGAGGATGGGCGGTAGTGGCATGGCGGTACTTTTTTGCAAGAGTCTGGATCTCGAAGTCAAGACAATATTCGTAGACCCGGAGGGTAGACTGGTTGTCCTGCTTTTTGACTCCTAGCAGTCTATGTACCACCTTTAACAGGTCGGCCGGATTTCTTTCAATGTCTAGAAGTATTTCTGGGAACGTCTCGTCCTTTACTTTTAGTGGGGGATTGGAATGCTACCTTGGACACGCATCTAGACTACGTGGGGAGAGACAACAATAGAAGGGGATGCAAATGCCTCAGAGACCTGCTCAGATGCTTTCAACTGTCTGACAGGTACCGACTCGACCACCCAAATGTGCCAATGTGGACATGGAGCAACCACATTGGGTCGTCGAGATCATATCTAGATAGGATACTGTGTAGGACAATAGATAGGGATAGCTTAGGATGTCCACAATTCCACACAGTCAGCTACACGGATCACAAACTCATGACGTGTACGCTAGACTTAGATAAGGCACATAGGCAGGGTCCCGGTTACTGGAAACTAAATGCGTCTTTCCCGTCGAGACAGGTTTTCAGAGACTGAATTAGCACATTAGTAAAGAGGGCTTTGATGGGAGCCATCATCAACAACAAATGGTGGTTTGCCCTCAAGAGAACAGTCAAAGCTGAAGCACTTAGATATACCAAGGCACTAGCCGTAGATAGAAACAGAGTAGAGGGTGAGCTAGTGAAGAAGTTAGAAGAGGCTATAGCAAGCAGCATCACATCCAATGTTTTGGCGGCGAGGTTGACCCTTGACCAACACTTCAACGCCAAACATGAAGGATGTGCTGTCAGGGCAAGGATATGTGCTCTAAGGAATGAAGGTGTTGGAGCTGCGTGAGAGGCCGAGGTGGCGGAGGTGCAGCAGGGCAACAAAGCCACCATTCGGTCTCAGGTAGACGAACAGGGGCGCAAATTGCTCGAGCCGAGCAAGATGTGCGAAGGATTTCAGCAGCATTTTACCCCACTGTTCGGGACGAGTGGCGAGCGAGAAGGCAGGGTGGACTTCAGTGCCTACCTGCACAGCCTGCCACAACTCTCGGTAAGAGAGGCACAGTGCTGTGAAGGTGTTATCACAGCAGCGGAAGTGAGGGACGCGATGGCAGGGTGCTCGAGGGTCAAATCGCCGGGTTTGGATGGTCTGCCCTATGAGCTTTACAACTGTATGCCAGACTTGTTTGGAGACGTCTTGGCAGCAGTGTACTGCAACTGGCAGCAGAACGGGAGCATTCCCAGTTTTGTGAGCCGAGGAACCGTAATGCTGCTGAAGAAAAATCCAAACAAGGGGGACGTAATAGATAACTTTAGGCCCATCACTCTGCTCAATGCAGACCTAAAAATTTGGCCAAGGTGTTAACCAAGAGGTTGGCACTTGTCATCGAAAAACTGGTCGACAAGGCACATGCATGCACCGTGCCAGGCCGGAGCATCCATGACAACCGCTATCTGATGTGCTACATCGTAGACAGGGTAGTTAAGGAACCTGGCATGGGTGGGGCCCTGATCAATTTAGATCAATCAAAAGCTTTCAATAAGGTAGACCATCGATACTTGGAGGCTGTCCTCGTAGCAGCCGGTTTTGGTCCCGTTTTCTGCGGCTGGATGGCTGCCTTGTATAGAGGCATCCGTTCGGTAATTCGCGTCAATGGGCATCTATCAAGACCTTTCCACATTGCACGTCTGGTCTGTCAGGGATGCCCACTCTTGTTGCTTCTGTACGTATTGACTCTCGAGCCACTGCTGCAGAAGCTGGCGACGCTGAGGGGCATCCCGCGAGAACTGGGGTGTGGGACGAGCATGTCGGCATACGCAGACGATGTCACCGTCATAGCGTCTAGCCACAAGCACATCAAGCTGGTTGGCGAGACACTGAAAGATTACGAAGCAGTGACGGGAGCAAAAATCAACCGGGAAAAGTCGGTAGGCTTGCGGCTAGGCACCTGGAGAAGCAAGCCCATACCGTCCGGCAGCGCCTCAGTAGTAGGACGCTGGACGGACAGGCCAGTCAAGTTGCTCGGAGTCTGGTTTGGTCCGGACCTGCAAACGGAGAAGAACTGGGATGAGATAACGAATAGGGTGGTCACTCTAGCCCGGCAATGGGCCGAGAGGAAGCTGTCCCTAAAAGGTCGGGTAGAGGTCGTGAACATGTACATCGCGTCCGTCATCAACTACCGCCTGATTGTCATACCTTGTCCCGACCCTACCATCACCAGGCTGGAACACATCCTTTTGTGGAAAGGAAGCGTTCCGATGGTCAGGCGATCCATTTGCTGCCAACACCCGCTGAGAGGAGGGCTGGGTATGCCATGGTCGATGATGCGCAGACATGCACTGAGACTGCAACATCTCCGGCTCTACATAGACGACGGTGAGCAGGTGTGGTCGCCGTTTGTGCGGCGCGCTTTCCCACAGCTCATCTCCATGACCGAGCTGCAGTCATAGATCAAGAAGAGGCTGAGGAAGGGCGAATGGCACTGTGAGTGTCGTGTTGCTCTCCAGCAACTCTGCTGTCCCAGGTTGACCTTGAGCGACTGCATCACAACAAATGCATTCTATAGGGGATTAGTGGAAGGGAGGTACGATGACGATCTCGGGGCGAACCTGGGCGTCGATGAGGAATACCTGACCCGCCTGTTCAAGACAACTTTCGGGCCGGGACCTATGGATAACTTCCAGAGATCCCTGGCCTGGCAGTGCTACCAAGGAACGCTACCCATTCGGGATAAGCTCTACAGACATGGTTCAAGAAACACGGGGCCGACCTGCCCGAGATGCAGTCAGAGTGACGAGACCGTTCTGCACGCACTCGTGTAGTGTCCAACCATTTCCGACCTGTGGGCTTATGTCGAACGACTGCTGTCATGTGCGGGACAAGTTGGTTTATCAACTGAGTCTATCGTCGATATCGTCACGCCTCCTTCCTTTAAACGGGAAGGAAGAGCTGTTTTTATCGTACTTGTGGCTATGGCGAAAGAATGTATCTGGTGGACGCATCTGAATGGATTAGAGACAAACACTTTCCTCTCTGGTCAATCTCTCATCAACCTTTTCAAGTATCACTTGAAAACGAAGGTGAGAGTAGTGAGGAAAGTGTTGTCTAATGAATGTTTCCAAAAAAGATGGGTGAATGTAGCAAGGATGGCATGTATAAATGACGAAGCCACCTTGAACAAGATCCTATGAAACGGAAAAAATTTTAAAGCAGAGAGTTACTTACTTTGTGTAAATAAATCTATTAACACGTAACATTATTGCCCGAGGTTACTGTGGTCTTTTCGTAGGTTTTTCTTTCCACAGATAAACCTCCCCATTTCTTCGAAACTTTTTGTATTATTTTAATTTTTGTATATATCCCAAATGATTTTGATCCCTTTTAATCGTTGTCCCTACGTTTGTTTGTTTTTTTTTACTTTGTTTTCGCCCCCTTCGACATTGTATTTGTCCCATCTGTGTCCAGCCCTGTGTGGCTAATAAAGAAATCTATCTATCTATCTATCTATCTATATATATATATATATATATATATATATATATATATATATATGAGATATAAGTGATAAGGGAAATGGAAAATGGATTTGGTACAAATCTTTATTCAATGCAATGATTGTTTTAACCCATCCTGCACCTGTTCCTTACAGGTAGGATATTGTGCATCTAGTTATGTTGCACCAATAGGTGCAGTCTGTCACCTCAGATGTTCAGTCTAAAAGATACCCTGCTACATATACTGAGTTCCTCTAGACATACTATACTCTCTCATAGTATGTGGGTACACTGGTGGAAAGTAGAATAATTCTGGGGTTCTAACCTGAAGATGGGTCTGGCTACATATAAATTAAATTTTTATAATATAGGATAGAAAGTAAAACCTGTCAAATGATAAGACCTGAAAGTTAAAAAGGAGAAGGATGTGTATACATTTGTAGACATGAACACATATATAGATGTACACATACTCACTTGTGTCACCAATGGGAAGTCATTTAAAATGGCCAGAAACAACCATAATGTTCATAGATAAGTGGTATCTGACTCCTTGCTGTGTAGCAGAATCTACAGTCACTTATGGATGACTGAGCTGGTGTGTTAGGGGAATGATTTGATGGGCACACTCACACATACAGAGATATTTGTATATATACATAGATGCATTCACATACATGTACTTGGCGGTGGGTTGACACACATCAAACTCACCAGAATTCACACTCACATGTACCCATGTATTTGTGTATATACATAGATGCACACACAAACATGTATTTAGTGGTGTGTTGACACATGCCAAACACATACATATTTACATACATACAGACACATGTACATATACATATCTCCATATACATACATAAAATCAAAATCAAAATCACAGACGTGACTGATGACAGTACCGCCTGATTGGCACCTGTGCCAGTGGAACATTCAAAGCACCATCTGAGAATGATCGTTGCCAGGGCCACTGACTGGCTCCCGTGCCAGTGACATATAAAGAGCACCATTCAAGCATGGTCGTTGCCAACGTTGCCTCACTAGCACCTGTGCCAGAGGCACGTGGAAAACAGCATTCGAGCATGGTCATTGCCAGTGCCGCTGGACTGGCTCCTGTGCAGGTGGCACATAAAATACACCATTTGAGCATGGTCGTTGCCAGTACCCCCTGACTGGCCCTCATGCTGGTGGTATATAAAAGCACCAACTACACTCTCAGAGTGGTTAGCGTTAGGAAGGGCATCCAGCTGTAGAAATTTTGCACGATCAGATTGGAGCCTGGTGCAGCCTTCTGGCTCGCCAGTTCTCAGTCAAACTGTCTAACCCATGCCTGCATGGAAAGCGGATGTTAAATGACGATAATGATGATATAAGTGTGTGTGTCTATATTATATTCACATACAGAGTCCCGTATTTAAGTATCTACATATGCACATAGACCCATTCATATTCATTTATCTCTGTGCATCTATATATCTATCTGCACACAGGGGCCTACATGTAAATATCTATCTTTCAGGTGTGTAGTTGCATCTCCTGGAGTGTATCTAAATATTTATTTACTCTTCCATGCACGGACCCATACAAATATATAAATATATTTATACATGCATGTACATAGCTGTATTTTCACATTAATATATGTCAGTGTCACACAGACTCACTCCCATGGTTACATATATAAGCAGACAATAATCACAATACATATTGTATAAAATGGAAATATAAGGATGTACATACATTGGGGTGAGCTGTCTATAACTTATAACATTCGCAGGCACAATAACATACAACTTACAACATATAATATATTACACATATCATACCGTGGTGGGGAGTTAGCCATTTTTTTATGCAAGCCCCCTCCTATTTATCATAGTCCTCCAGGCAATCACAGAGGAATTCAAGACAGGTTGCCCCTGGGAGCTCCTCTATGCTGATGACCTTGCACTAATTGCTGAGTTACTATCAGAACTAGAGGAGAAGTTTCAGGTGTGGAAGCAAGGACTAGAATCGAAGAGCCTTAGAGTCAACCTAGCTAAAACCAAAATCCTTAATAAGTAGGAAGGTAGATAAAACACAAACCCCTTCAGGTAGATGGCCCTGCTCAGTATGTATAAAAGGAGTAGGTAATAACTCTATAAGATGTACCCGGTGCAAGCTATGGACACATAAGAGGTGCAGCAATATCAAAGGCAGGTTAATTAGGAAGTTAGTTTTTGTATGTGGCAGATGTTCAGGTGCAATAAACACTGTAAACAAACAGGAAACAACTTCTATCTCATTCCAGGGAGAAAAACTAGAGGTAGTCGATAGCTTCCGCTATCTGAGTGACCAAGTTAGTAGTGGGGGTGGGTACGCTGAAAGTGTAGCTGCTAGAATAAGAATAGCCTGGGCAAAGTTTAGAGAGCTCTTACCTCTGCTGGCGACAAAGGGACTCTCACTCAGAGTAAAAGGCAGACTGTATAACGCATGTGTACGAACAGCCATGCTACATGGCAGTGAAACATGGGCTGTAACTGCTGAGGACATGCGTAAGCTCGCAAGGAATGCAGCCAGTATACTCCGTTGGATGTGTAATGTCAGTGTGCATACCCGTCAGAGTGTAAGTATCTTGAGAGAAAAGCTGAACATAAGAAGCATCAGTTGTGGTGTGCAAGAGAGACGATTGCGCTGGTATGGACATGTGGTGAGAATGGATGAGGATAGCTGCGTGAAAAAGTGCCACACCCTAACAGCTGAGGGAACCCGTGGAAGAGGTAGGCCCAGGAAGACCTGGGCTGAGGTGGTGAGGCAAGACCTTCGAACATTGGGCCTCACCGAGGCAATGACTACTGACCGAGACCTTTGGAAATGTGCTGTGCGTGAGAAGACCCGGCAAGCCAAGTGAGATCGTTGCCAGTGCTCCTGGACTGGCTCTTGTGCGGTTGGCACATAAGATGCATCATTTTGAGCGTGGCCATTGCCAGTACCGCCTGACTGGCCTTCGTATGATTTTCGAGCGAAATCGTTGCCAGTGCCCCTGGACTGGCTCTTGTGCGGGTGGCACATAAAATACACCATTTTGAGTGTGGCCGTTGCCAGTACCGCCTGACTGGCCTTCGTGCGGGTGACACGTAAAAGCACCCACTACACTCTCTGAGTGGTTGGCGTTAGGAAGGGCATCCAGCTGTAGAAACTCTGCCAGATTAGATTGGAGCCTGGTGTTGCCATCCGGTTTCACCAGTCCTCAGTCAAATCGTCCAACCCATGCTAGCATGGAAAGCGGACGTTAAACGATGATGATGATGATAATGATTGGTATATTCTTTCTTTGTTTCTAACTCAGTTTGCAAGGACAAAACTATATGTAATCAGGACAGTGTACAGTCAGTATTAATGTTCACTTTACATGGCATAGCAGACCCATCAGGTTATTCAGTGGAGTAGGTTCCAAGGTTGTCTTGCGGGATGTTTTTGCTTGGTGGTGGGTGTTTAGATTATCTAACTGTTGTGTTTTCTGTAGTTAATGTGTAAACCTTATATCCTATTTCTATTGTACTGTGAAAATGTATGCTTGTTTGTGTGCAAACACCTTACCAATCTCTCTGAAAATCTATTAATAATCCTATCCTTAGTCAACAGTATGAACAATTCCTTAGAACATAGTTGGCATTTCCTGGAAAGGATGTTGTATGGACTTGCATGTCTTACTATTGACGAAGTTAAGTCATATCTAACCTTCCCATCTTTTAGTTTCCAGATGAAATCGGCCAGTGATGTTGAGTGTCTTTTGTTAGCATTTTTGAAGCTGGTGATGTGGTTTCTATATCTATTTTTGAAAATATCAGCAGATCTGCCAATATACACATATGGGGCTCCTCTGATGTTCACAGTGCATTTTTACATTACATTCCAACACATTCAGAGGATCTGCAAAGGGCATTTAGTTTTGTCCCAGCATGAGCATTTGTTATTGACTGTCATTTTTATGTGTGTACCACCCGTAGCTTTCATCCCTGTTTTAGGTCTGGTTTTACTGCTAGCTCACTTGTTCTTGTTATTTTTCCGTGGTTTGTTGGTATTGTTTGTCGTGTTGTCATGACTATTATGGGTTAAATGGTTATTGTTATTGTCGTTTATCGAGCTCCTAGACAGACCTCCACCCATGGTTGGTGGCCTGTTGTTTAGGTTGCTTGACCGCTGATTTAATTTCCTATTGTTTATCATACATATATGGTGCTCTAAGTTGGATGAATTGGCATATGACACCTTGACTGTGTGCCAATTAAATATTTTACTATACTTATTAGATTTCAAGAAGCATCGATCTAGTGCTGCAAAGAACTCCTTTGTGATCCTTGATAAGACATGTGATCCCTAGATTGGGTTGTACCAGAAGACATCTTGTTTCTTATATTTGTTGTTAGGTTTATTTGTTTTAGTGTAAGGTATGGTATCGTGACTATTTGATCTGTTGTATTTTGCTGTAATATTGTGGTGTATGTCTCTAGTAATCTCGTTTCTCTCATTAGTTGGTTTATTTCCATGATTTGAGTTGGTCCCATTAGGTAGCTTGTTTGGTGTTGTGTGGCGTGTATTGTTTTTGGTGACATTGTTCTCAGAATTGCCTATGTTATTTTTAGATGTGTATTGAATTTTAGTCCTGTGACCAGCGGTGGCTAAAGTGGCATTATAGAAGGGTGCATTCTTATTGAAAATTTCCTTATTTGCAAATAGGCTATCTGGCTATCATCCTTATTTGCATCTCAACATTAAGATCATTGAGAAACCAGGGGGCTCCATCAGATCATAGTTATATAGGACATAAACCCTCTGAAAATATGACATGCACTAATGAGAACTGGATAGTATATATGATTAACCCAGATATTAACTGTAAAACTAGAAATGTAGTCTACAGCGTAAGGTACATAGGAGTGTGTAAGGATAGAAATACAGCATGCATTTGGAAAACTACGAGGAGTATAGCAAAGAGACTGAATGAGCACTGGAGAGAATATAGTGACAAGAAACAGTCCTCTATACCATATAAACATGCCAGAGACTAACATGGTGGAACACTGGGCTGAATTGACACCTACATTTTGTCCAAGTACCCAAAAGACCCCTCACTTAGACAAATACTAGAGTATGTCCTCATAACTGAAACATTACCCATACTAAATAGAAAATACATGTAAAAAGTAGAGATACTCCAATGCCACAGATACCACCTACAGAGTATACATACATAGATACATTTGTAAGTAACCACTCAAGTAGGTAAACAGACAGACAGGTAAATAGAGAGATGTATAGGTAAGTAGGTAGGTACATAGGTAATATGGACAGACAAGCACACACACATACATAAGGAGATAGAAACACATGACTACATATATGCACATACTCCACATACATGCATATCTACAAAGACACATAAACACATGTATACACAACAGGCACACGTGCATAGTCACACAAACTCATACACACACTCAAACACACATACACAAGGAAGCAGAAGTACACACACAAACACACAAGCATGGGCACACATAAACACATGAATATGCAGAATACATCCATACATACACAAGCTGACAGGCACACACATACATGCAACAAAATCTCAAACAAACAAATACAGCCTCTATAACAGACTAAGTAAATAGTCACTGAGAAAGTTGCAAAAAGCAACAAAAAAGCTTTGACAAACAAAAACAAAACAATTACATATTTAATAAATGGGTGGAATTGGACCAGTGTGTGTGTTAATTATATTGGCATGATGATTCTACCTAGACACAAAAAAATTTGTTTCAACACACAAATTCACATAAAGAATCTTGCAAACCAGATACAAAAATGAAATTGAATAAGCTCTAGCCAAGCTAGTAAGATGTTGAAGGACACTGTGTTCTGCTGCCTAAAAATCAAGATAGCCATCCAACAGCTCCACTTTGTTAATGTATGCATTTCCTCCAGGCTATATGCAAAATCAATTAATTCGGCTGTTAAGTGGCTCGGACTCACAGAACACCAAGCAAGAAAACTAAAACACATGATGTTACTAAACATCAAAAAGAAAATATACACAGAAATCAACCAGCACCAGAAACAAAAGGGGATCCTACTGCGTGAACTGAAAAACAGCACCACACCACAGGAAAGAGATTCATAGAACTCATCCAACAAGAGACAGATTCATGGAACTCATCCAACAAGAATACTGCCAAGTAAACCATGCCTGCAACAGACACTTTAACAACAAACTCAAGTGGAAGAAACAGCAACAACAATCACAGAATGGTAAGAATCAACACAGAAACCCGAACAATATCGACAGGAATGTCATATCGGAGTGTAAACTACCAGAGGACTTCGATGATGGTACACAGAAAAACAATACCACCACCACCAACAACAACTATACCCCTGGAATATACGACACAGTAAAACTAGATGCAAATGAAATGTATAACATAGAGCTACCACCGAAATTCGCTACATATAAGAAGGTCAACAAAATTGATTGTCTGCCTGAAAGTGAAAAAACATTCTTCAAAATAAGATGGAGATTAGGGCAACATAAACATTCAAAACCAAAAGAATAACAACAATGGCAATGATAATGACAACAACAATGACAATAACAATGATAACCACAACATTCCCCATGCCAACAACAATAACCACAACATCACCCACACTGCCACCATCACCTTCAACACCAACAGCACTATTGATATCCAAAACCTCCACAACCCCAATACTCACAACTACAACAACAACAACAATAATAACATCAACAATGATGATAACAACACCAGCAGCAATGTCATCAACTATAACAACATGAGAGAACTGGGCCTTCTAAACTAACCTATGACCATAACTACCTAGACAAGCATGACCTAAGGAGTTTCTGTCCCATGTCTGAAAGAGGAAGCCCACTCACCATCATCTCAGTAACAAAAAAGAGCACCACAAAGCGCTGAAGTAGCTGAACCATATCCACCCAGGACCCTGAGAATGACAATCAGGTGAAAAGAACGATTGTGCATGCTATAAAAGCTAGTGCAAAAACCACCTTAAAGAACCACATAGTGAAGATTGACAAGAAACTATATATGCAGGATCAGGGAGCAGCCATCAGTGTTGATGCGGTTGGGGATGTGGTCAGCCTCTTTATGACCTGGTGGGATGGAAAACTCAAACAATCCTGAGCTGAACAATCTATAAGAGAATTGCTTTACTGTAGGTTTGTAGATGATATTCTAGTTAGAACAACCCCATGTGACTGTAACAAAGAAACCGGGAGGAGTATAATGGAGAGCATCCAGCACATAGCTAAATCCATCGACCGAAGTACCACAGTAACTATAGATTACCCCACTAGGCACCCTAACAATAGACTCCTAGTCCTTGATACTGAACTTTAGTTAGATACTGTAAACAACAGAGTGCAGCTCCTCCACTCTTATTACACGAAACCCATAGCTTCTAAATACGTTGTTCACAAGAAGTCAGCCTTGTCACACAATTTGAAAATTAGCATACTAATAGCAGACTTAGTAGGTGTCCCCACTATACAAACTCAATGAAACAAGGAAACATGTAAAGAACTTCATGCACTGCATGCAATTCCTGGATATGACCAGAAAGAGAGGATTCATGTATACAGGAAAGGTAGAAAGAAATTATATAACATCAAATGTAATTATGCCAGTAGAATCCATCCTAGATACAGAAGTAAAGACTGGAAGAGTATAGACGGTTTGTGACAAAGCAAACAGAGTGAATACATGGTACAGGGCTGATAAATATCAAGGAGTGATGTTTGTAGAAGCTACACCTCATAGGGAATTAGCCCATAGATTTAGGAAGGCTCTGAAATACACCGAACTCAACATTATAGGCACAGGATGGCTGTGTGGTAAGTAGCTTGCTTACCAACCACATGGTTCTGGGTTCATTCCCACTGCGTGGCACCTTGGGCAAGTGCCTTCTACTGTAGCCTAGGGCCAACCAAAGCCTTGTGAGTGGATTTGGTAGATGGAAACTGAAAGAAGCCCGTCATATCATCATCATCATCGTTTAACACCCGCTTTCCATGCTAGCATGGGTTGGATGATTTCAATGAGGACTGGTGAACCATATGGCTACACCAGGCTCCAATCTGATTTGGCAGAGTTTCTACAGCTGGATGCTCTTCCTAACGCCAACCACACCAAGAGTGTAGTGGGTGCGTTTATGTGCCACCGGCATGGAGGCCAGTCAGGCGGTACTGGCAACAGCCACGCTCAAAATGGTGTATTTTACATGCCACCTGCACAGGAGCCAGTCCAGCAGCACTGGCAACGATCTCACTCGAATGACTTTTCACGTGTCACCAGCACAAGTGCCAGGTACGCATGAGTGCCAGGAAAGTGATGCTGGTAACGATCACGCTTGAACAGTGGTGCCATCACGATTTCACTTTCGCTTGCCCCAACAGGTCTTCACAAGCAGAGTTTAGTGTCCAATGGAGGAAAGGTGTGCATAAGTGGGCTGGCTACATCCCTGGCAGAGACCTTGGACTTTGGTCTCACTTGGCTTGCCGGGTCTTCTCACGCACAGCATATTTCCAAAGGTCTCGGTTAGAAGTCATGGCCTCGGTGAGGCCTAATGTTTGGAGGTCATGCTTCACCACATCACCCCAGGTCTTCCTAAGCCTGCCTCTTCCACAGGTTCCCCCAACTGTTAGGGTGTGGCACTTTTTCTCACAGCTATCCTCATCCATTCTCTGTTGCACACCACAACTGATGCTTCTTAGGTTCAACTTTTCATTCAAGATACTTACACTCTTTTGGGTATGCACACTGACATTACTCATCCATTGGAGCATACATGCTTCATTCCTTGCGAGCTTACGCATGTCCTCAGCAGTCACAGCCCATGTTTCACTGCCATGTAGCATGGCTGTTCGTACACATGCATCATACAGTCTGCCTTTTAGTCTGAGAGAGAGGCCCTTTGTCGCCAGCAGAGGTAAGAGCTCTCTGAACTTTGCCCAGGCTATTGTTATTCTAGTAGCTGTACTTTCAGCGCACCCACCCCCACTACTAACTCAGTCACCTAGATATCGGAAGCTATCAACTACGTCCAGTTTTTCTCCCTGGAATGTGACAGAAGTTGTTTTCTGCACATTTTCAATGTTCATTGCTCCTGAACATCTGCCACATACAAAAACTAACTTCCTAATTAACCTGCCTTTGATATTGCTGCACCTCTTATGTGTCCATAGCTTGCACCGGGTACATCTTATAGAGTTTCTACCTACGCCTTTTCTACAGATCGAGCAGGGCCATCTACCTGAAGGGATTTGTAGTTTGTCTACCTTCCTACTTATCAGGACTTTGGTTTTAGCAAGGTTAACTCTAAGTCCCTTCGATTCTAATCCTTGCTTCCACACCTGAAACTTTTCCTCTACTTCTGATAGTGACTCAGCAATTAGAGCAAGGTCATCAGCATAGAGGAGCTCCCAGGGGTATCCTGTCTTGAATTCCTGTGTTATTGCCTGGAGGACTATGATAAATAGGAGGGGGCTGAGGACAGAATCTTGGTGGACCCCTACCTCTACCTGGAATTCTTCACTGTACTCATTGCCAGCCCTCACCTTACTGACAGCGTCTCTGTACATGGCTCGCACAGCTCTCACTAACCATTCTTCTATTCCTAGTTTCCTCATTGACCACCAGATGAGGGATCGGGGGACCCTGTCAAAGGCTTTCTCCATGTCAACAAAAGCTAGGTACAGAGGTTTATCCTTGGCTAGGTATTTCTCCTGAAGCTGTCTTACCAGAAATATAGCATCAGTGGTGCTTTTCCCTGGCACGTACCCAAACTGCATCTCATCTAAACTGACTCGCTCCCTAATTAGTTGGGCTATGACCCTCTCCATGACTTTCATTACCTGATCTAACAACTTGATACCTCTGTAATTATTATATATATATATGTATGTGTGTATATGCTTGTGTGTCTGTGTTTGTCTCCCCAACATCGCTTGACAACCGAGGGTGGTGTGTTTGCGTCTCGATAACTTAGCGGTTCAGCAAAAGAGACCGATAGAATAAGTATTAGGCTTACAAAGAATAAGTCCTGGGGTCAATTTGCTCACCTAAAGGTGATGCTCCAGCGTGGTCGCAGTCAAATGACTGAAACAAGTAAAAGAGCAAAAGAGTATTAAGAAATCAGGAAGCTTCATCAGATCACAGTTATGTAGGACATATCCCTTCAAAAATACCATATGCACTAATGAGAACTGCATAGTATGTAACATTAACCCTGGTATTAACTGTAAAACTAGAAATGTAGTCTACAGCATAAAGTGCTTAGAAGGAGTGTGTGAGGACAGAAACACGGCATACATTCGGGAAACCTCTACACCAATCACATATAGCCACCTTCCGACATAGGGACAAAAAGTAAAGCTACTGAGTTGGCTAGCTATGTACGGACTTTGAAAGGTAATGAATCACTACATATGATTAAATGGAAAATAATTGAGAAATCCATACCTTATGTGAATGGATCGAATAAATGTAGGCTTTGTTTAGCTGAAAGAGATTAGATCCTGTTCAGATATAAGATACCTAACTCTATTGAACTCTAGGTCAGAAATTTTCAGTGGTTGCATGCATATGTATACATATATTTTGAAGAACTGGAAAATTCTGCCTATTCCTGACTAACTTCATATCTTTCCAGCCTTATCATTTAAGGTCTAAGGAGGATAGCTCTTTTACCTTTTTACATTTTAGTTTTTGCATTTTTGTTTTCCATTTTTCACTTTCTGCGTTTTCTGTTTCCTCAATTTTTTTCACACATCTATTATTCTATTTTTTTGTTCGTTATGATATCTGGTTTGTACCTGGAGTATTTCTCAACACATGAAACCATTAGTAGTGCTTAAATACATGTATTGTGCCCTGAGAAAAGCTCTGTCCACGAAAAACACCTTTCACTACTCCGAGGAGTGCACATTATCGAACTGCCCCATCAATGACCCTGAAATGTGCCAGAGGACCTATGTTGTATGTAAGATCATCTGTGGCAAATGTGGTGCATCCTACATAGGAAGCACAAGGAAATTGCATATAAGCATAGAGGAACATATGCAGGTAGACACCTCCGTGAAGAAACACCTACAGAAATGCCAGACCCAGGAATTCACAGTTCACATCAGGGCAACACAGTGCAACAGGGGCAACCTTAGAATCTCCAAAGCCATCCTCATACATCAAAAGAAACCAACCATCAACAACAGAAGAGAGTTACAGGAAACTAGCTAGTTGCTATAGCAACAACTTTCTGCGCATGCCCACTCTACACACACTAACATACATGCACATCTGCAACATTCATTAATTTCTTAAAGATGGGGTCATAACCCCAAAATATTGAATGCAAGGTAAGTCTGCATTAATTCATATATTTGATTTTTCTTCGCATTGTTCTGGCCTTACCCATGATCCTTTATATAATATATATATATATATAGGCGCAGGAGTGGCTGTGTGGTAAGTAGTTTGTTTACCAACCACATAGTTCTGGGTTCAGTCCCACTGTGTAGTACCTTGAGCAAGTGTCTTCTATTATAGCCTTGGGCCAAATCCTTGTAAGTGGATTTATTAGATGGAAACTGAAAGAAGCCCATCGTATATGTATGTGTGTGTGTGTGTGTGTTTGTGTGTCTGTATTTGTCCCCCCACCATTACTTGGCAACTGATGTGGTATGTCTACATTCCCGTAACTTAGCAGTTTGGCAAAAGAGACAGATAGAATAAGTACTAGGCGAACAAAGAATAAGTCCTGGGGTCGATTTGTTTGACTAAAGGTGGTGCCCCAGCATGGCCACAGTCTTATGACTGAAACAAATAAAAGAATATGTGTGTGTGTGGATCAAAACAGTTTGATTCAAGCATGACGCTAATCTTCAGCCATTTTTAATTTGAATGTGAGAAGTTGATTGTTATTACCATAAGGTGGACTAAGATTGGTCAGAGAAGGTCATGCAGTGTCATAGTTTGATGTTGGTATATCAGTGACAACAGTTACTTGGAAAATACCACATGGTGAACAGGAAATCAACTGCGTGGCGGACAGGAAATTGGTCATGTGGTTGGAAGGAAAATAGGAAGGGGTGGTATATGCAAGTATATACTTGTATGTGAGTGAACATGCTCATATGGTTTTGTATAAATGCCTGTATTTATGCAAGTGTGCAAACTAACAAACTGTCCCATCCGTGACACAGGTTTATGCCAATGGGTAAATGTTGTGTATAGAATACAATGTAACAAATGCAACAAGACCGTTACACGCCCACATCAAAGAACATCTGAACATGAGAGCTTCCTCCTTCAGAAAACATCTAGACAAATGCTGGAACACCGACAAAAGCATAAGTCACAATTGAGGCCAATGAAAGAAATTTGGGTAATTTAGGAATTAAGGAAGCTATACTCATATACAAACTAGGACCCCAAATTAACAACAGGCTGGAAGTTGGTAATCAATATATCATTTAGCTACATCTGGATGCGTGTAGGTTCATTTTTGATATGTTCATCTATTGTTTATAACAAAACAAAAAGAGAAGAGAAAAAAAGGTAGCTGCATGTATAATACATAACTTAGAAGCAGCGCTACAGATGTACCAACACACATGAGATTGAGACATGGCCGACCTCATGCACTTCTCATGAGGAATTCCAGAAGGAGCTTCATGAGACCACTGCTGAGACGCTTCCAGAAAAAAAAAAAGAAAAGCTGTTGCAATACCGATTATAGCAGCGACTCCATCTAAGAATATCTGAAGAAGGAATTTTATTCCGAAATATCATCAAACTATGGATGACTACATTACAACAGGTATCTAGTCCATTGTTTGTATTATAGTGCATTGTTGTACCATTCAAAACTTTTTATTCTTTATAAATTCATGTTCTAAAAAATTTCCTATAATTTCAATTACTCAGGTTTCTTCAATTTTTTTAATTCCAATTTCTCACAAATTTAAATATTCATTGCATTCACTGCATCCAATTCACAAATTCAAATATTCATTGTATTCACTACAGAATATTCCATTCTCATTTGCAAAGTCTCTCACGTTTGCATTTGCTATTTGCAAAACTGACAGTTTATTCTATTAATGTATACGTAATCTATTATTTATTGAATGAACATTTTTAAAATACCCGTATAACTTTTGAATGTGGGATTGCTGTGAGAAGAGCCTAGAAAGTTGGGTAATTACTATTAGAAGATAAGGAGGAAAAAAAGTTACCGACAAGTACTCACTTGCACCTTATTCAGTTTCCAAACACACTGTACCACTAAGCCAATGTATACACAAGCAAGTTGCACGAGCAGTGATACACTCGCACACACACATAGATACACATACACACAAATGAAAGGCAATGGATGAAAGGCATGTGTGTTTGTTTGCTGTTCATTGACAAAACATTGTGCTGCATTACTTTTGCGAAATTTTGTCAGTGAACAGGTCATGGTTTCAAAGTGAAGAAAATATTTTGACACAAATGAAATTTTAATGTTGAAGTGAAACTGGTACTACTTAAATACAGGTTTTAATCACAAAACATTTTAAATGTACACTGTGTGGAAATGTAATGACACCCTAACCCTAAAACTAGCCCTAACCTTAACCCTAAAAGCTTACCCTCCCCTTCATATCATTACATAGATGCATCGGGATCTCTGTATTTAAGTAGTACCGTGAAACTAATGGTTTGTGTGTTCCTGAATGGCTCACAAACATCTACACTGTAATTGCTTTTGTTTCAGCACACGATCCCAGATCAAGTCACTTGCTATGCAAGTACGTGGATACATGCCAGCAATGAACTTCTCAGAATCTCCAATATTTTAATTTCTAAACAGAAACAATTGGGGGCAGGGAGTGGGGGTTGCAGAAAGTTCATAATTTCTCAAATTTTCTTTTTTATAGCATATAAATGTATTTATGGGGGGAAAATATTGAAAAACATCAATACATGTGAGAATGATAAAGAAATGAGGAGGGTTGTCTTTGGATATACTAGAAACAACAGCCCAATTGTCCTTAAATCACTCACTTTTCCCTCTGAAAATATTAACAACTAGCAGTATAGCCTGGCTTTGCCCGGGATTAAGTTAGGATTATTAAGATAATCAAGTTCTTTATTTCAAACCAAACTAAGTAACATCGATGTCAAATTTGGGCAAAATCTGTTGAAATTAGTAAACTTTTGGCTGAAAATGAGTTGCAGACAACTTGATCGAGCAATCTCATAAAGAATCAGTTTATCGATTTATTCCACTCATTGATTTTTTTTTTCCGTTTTTGGAGAACCTAAAGCATTCAAAGATCCTATGAGTGCTTTAATACTGGCATCAAGTTTGAACAAAATTGGTAAAAGTTATGGTTGAAAATAAGGGACATAACTCATATAATAACCTTCCTTTGTAGAACTTGCTTGTGCAGAGGAAGGACATATACATTGAGTGAGTGAACGAACAAGGAGAAAAAACACAGTTAGCATAGCTTATCTTACAACAGTTGTTAAAGCGTGTTTAACAGTGGTAGCAGAACATTCTGTGATTGACTTTTGGTGAAGAATGTGCGTTGACATTATAGTGAATAATTTTAGCAGGATTTCAGAGCAAAACCAAGTGAAAGAGGCATGGCAACAAAAGTGAATCCACCCACATACTGCAATGGGAAATCTTACAACTTTATAAGCAAGAATTGTTGGGTTGGAATGAAATAATTGAACTTGATAAAGCAAAGAGAGGTATTGCCTAGTCCTTACTCAACTAGAAGATGATGAACACAGGATTCAAGAAAAAGTATTTGACCAAATAACTCTTGACAAATTGAAGACGGAAACTGGTTTAAAAACTTTGATTGAGTTTTTTGAACAAACATCTGGCCAAAGATGACTTGGTTGACAGTCCAGAAAATTGAGGAATTTGAGGACATTTCAAGAAGTAAAGGTCAGTTAATAAACAAATTAATTTCCCATTTTGACTGTAAATATAGGAAAATTGAAAAGAAAAATATGAAGTCACCACCAGAAATTTTAACTTTTAAATTGCTAAGGAAAACAGATATCTCCAAGGAAGAAAGATGCTTGTGTTGACAGGAATGAACTTTGCAAATCATGATATTCTGTATGAGGAAGCCAAATTATCTCTGAAAACATTTTTAGAAGGTGGTTACGCAAAGAGTGACATCCTGAGCTTCAAGCTAGAACCAGTTTCTTTAGCACAACATCAGGAAGGTTTGTGAGCCACTAGTTATGTGAAAAGAGGCAGGGATGGGTGTCAGAACAGAGGGAGTGGATTCAATTCTTCCCAGATAGTAAAGTTCTTACCTGTAGATCCTATGGGTCTTACAGACACTTGATTGTTAAATGTCCTGATAGTTGGGAAAATATTGCTGAAGATGTAGAGGAGAAGCATGCTGTTCTGTTCACTGGATATCATAAAGAGGATATTACACAGCTGGATGTTGATACTCATAATTATGCAGTGTTAGACAGTGCATGTACTAGCACCGTATGTGAAAAGATCTGGCTACAGTTTTACCTTGATTCTCTCAGTAAAGGTATTCGAGACAGAGTCGTTAAACAGGAAGGATGCAGAGTTTTCAAGTTTGGACAAGGAACTAAATTAATATTGGTGGGGCCAATATAATCTTCCTGTGTGCATTGTTGGAAAAGAAGTAACAGTCAGAACAAATGTGGTGGACTCTGACATTCCTTTGTTGTTGTCCAGGTTGGCAATGAAAAAAGCAGGGGTAAAAATGAACTTGGAAAATGACACAGCTGTAATTATGGGGAAGAACATAGCATTAAATCTTACTTCATCAGATCATTACTCCGTTCTGATTGACAAAACAGAGACATTTTCTGTAAAAGAAGTGAATGATGTAAAGATTGAAAAGTTTGGTCCAGATAAACGTAGGACAAACTTTTAAGGCTCCACCAACAGTTTTCTTATCCTCCAAAGAAAAGACTCAAAGTTTATTAAAGGATGCTGGAGTATGGAATGAGGATTATAATGAAGACCTGTCGGAAATAGAAACAAAGTGTGAACTTTCTAAAATGTTCGCCAAAACCCCACCTAGATCAGTAGTGGCATTACCAATGGTTAGAGAGTTTAATGAAACAGTGGCAATGGATCTCAAGCAGTATAAAGATCAGTGGATACTACATATGATTGACATGTGGTCCAGATACAAAGTTTCAGTTTTTCTTACTCGAAAGGGACCTAGTAATGTAATTAATACTTTGATGAAAAACTGGATTGGTGCATTTGAAATTATGGGAGCACTGATGATGGATAATGGAGGAGAGTTCAACTGTGAGGAAATGCACAAGATCACTTCAATCCTAAATATATGTAATTGCACCACAGCTGGAATGAGTCCATTTCAGAATGGTTTGTGTGAGCTTGTCCATGCTATCACTGATATGATGTTGGAGAAACTAGCAGTGGACAATTCACAAGTGAATTCTGATACTCTGGTGGCCTGGGCCAACATGGTAAAAATCTCATTACAAATGTGGAATGGTTTCAGTAGCCACCAATTTTATTTGAGCTTGAAAGATGAACTTATTAGATTAGGATGTAAAAAGTTAAACTTGGATTCTGCAGTGTTCACATTGACAAAAGGTGGAAATCTGCTTGGAATCATATGTTGTCATGTTGATGATTTTCTCCAAACAGGTGATGAGATGTTTGAAGAAATGTTATGCAGACTCAGAGAGCGATTTCTAGTGGATAAAGTTGAGGAAGGAAACTTGAGGTACGTCAGTTTCTAGATACAGCAAGAAACAGATGTAATAACACACAACCATTTGGTGTATGTACAGAAATTGGATCATCCACAACTAGATCCTATACATGCATCTGAAAAACAATCTCAACTGAATGCAGGCAAACAGTCCCAGTTCAGGAAGTTAGTTGGTCAGTTGAACTGGATGGTACAAGGGTCACGTCCAGACATGGCCTTTGAATTAGTTGATCTAAGTACAAAACTGTCAGAAGCATCTGTTGCTGGCTGAGTGAGGGCTGTTAAAGCAGTGGGGAAATTGAAGGTTATAAAGCTTGTTCACTCATTCCCATCCCTACAGGGAAAGCCAACAGAAGACTGGGAAATGTTCCTATTCAGTAATGCAGCTTTAGGGAATATAAACAATAGCAAAGGGAGTTCAGGAACACACATATTGTGGATTAAAGATCGTCTTGGAAACTGCAGTTCAATCTACTGGAAATCCAACAAAATCAAAAGAATAGCTCAATCCACTATAGCTGTTGAAGCCTTAAGCTTACAGGAAGGATTGGAATCAGTAGTACACTGTAGAAAAGTCTTAGAAAACATTCGTGGGATAGCTGAGCAGAGTCTACCAATTACAGCATTTATTGACAGCAAAAGTATTGTCGAAGCTCTACAGTCAACAAAACTTGTTGAGGACAAACACCTGAGGATTGGTGTTGCGGCAATAGAGGAAATGAAACAGAACAAGGCTGTTGAAGTCAAGTGGTGTCCAGGCAACATACAATTAGCCAATCCTCTGACTAAGCAGGAAGCATCTGGAATTGAATTGTTGAATGTACTTCAGGGGGGGAGAAAATGCCAGAGGACTTCATTTGATTCATCTTATCTGTGAAGCACATAATAATCCCCATGACACTTATCATTTATGAACTGTTAAGATTATTTTCAGCCACAAAAAGAAGAAATTATAGTTAATATTAATACAATGTAAGGAAGATAACTCATATAATTACCTTCCTTTGTAGAACTCTCTTGTGTGGAGGAAGGACATATATTGAGTGAGTGAATGAAGAAAGGGAAAAAACAAAGCATAGCTTGTCTTTCAACAGTTATTAAAGTGTGTTTATCAGATATAATCCTCTACAAAAATAAGAATTTTTGCAGAGTGTGTAAAAGTTAAATACAATATCTATTTTACAAGTAAAGAGCAGTGGGTTGAGATATGGAAGTATATGTTTGTATTGCTAAAAATTCAATTTTTATAAGTGTAAGTTCAATATTCAAGTGTATAATTATGTATAGATTATTATACTGTAACAATTTAAAAATTAAGGTACTATCATGAAAGGAAAAAATATGTTTTTTCATAGATAGCAGAATATAAAATGGTCTGAGATATAATTACAATGTGTGAAATTTTTTTTTTTTTTTTGTCTTTAGTCAGTAAGTGTTATTTTGTTAAAAATCAAAAGAAATGACAACTATTCTCTTCAAATTTTGCTTTTTTGACTTGCACATCAATGTTTTGAAACTGACCTATTTTCCATTACATTTCAGACAGATTCAGTATTGAGTTGCTGAAGCAGAAATATCATTACAGCAAAAGATTTGCTTCTCAGTTGCTTCACCTTAACCATTTGAGCATGTCGCTTTGTAGCTGACAATATGTATACCTCTAATTATGACCAGGAGTACTGAGGGAGCATCATAGTCATGTGTTGAGAGGGATTCTTTGAGGTTTGAATAAATTCAACAAAAGCAAAGTTTGAAGGAAATCCTCGTTGCTATCATCATTAGACTCTTTAGGATTCAGATTATTCTGTTAAATGTAATACTTATTTATCCACATTGTTTTCAGATAATCATGCATTATCTTGTAGCTTCAAAATTTCAGTGATGTGCTTGCTTATTTTTAGAATGACATTATAGGGCAGGTGTGAGATACCAGATCTGGCTGGTTTGAAAGTAAAACAGGTAGAATATTTGGGCTGGATATGGCCAGTTTTAACACTAAGGGGTTAATATTCGTCTTCCATGCTGACATAGGTTGGACAGTTTGACAGCAGCTGGCCAGTCAGGGAGCTGTTCAGACTTCAATTGTCTGTTTTGGCATGGTTTCTACAGCTAGATGCCCTTCCAAACACTAACCACTTTACAGAGCATTCTGGGTACTTTTTACGTGCCACCAGCACAGGTGTATTAATGCAGCACTAGCATGAGTGCATTTTACATGGCACCAGCATGAGTGCAATTTACCTGGCACTGGCACTTACAAAGGACTTGCTGGTATATATGGAAGATCATAATTTTACCTAGCTTGACAAGACTTCTCAAGTACAGCAAACCACCACAACTCCTGGTCCCTTGTCATTTCCTCAGTGTGGCCCAGTGTCTAAAGATCCTTTCTCACCACTTCATCCCACATCTTCCTGAGTCTACCACTTCCACAATTAGAGATCTTTACACAGCTGTCCTCATCCATATACATCACATGACCAAATCAACACAGTTTTCTCTCTTGCATACATCTGATGCCTCCTATACCCAATTTTTCTCTTAAACCACACTGTACACACTGACATTACTCATCTAGTAGAGCATGCTAGCTTCATTTCTTTCAAGCCATCGCAAGCCCATGTTTCACTGCCATGTAGCATAGCTGTATGTACACAGGCATCATACAATCTGCCTTTCAGTCTGCCACAACTATGATTTCACTTGGCTTGATGGGTCTTCTTTTCAAGCACAGCATATTGCCAAAGATTTTGGTCATTTGTCATCACCTCCGTGAGGCCCAACACTCAAAAGGTCCTTTTTACGTGTCACCCACATGGGTGCAGGTTACACATCACAGGCACTGGCCACACATTGTCTCTGTGAGGCCCAACACTTGAAATGTGCTTTTATGTGCTAGTTACATGACACCAGCATCAGCCATGGCTATGATTTCACTTGGCTTGACAGGTCTTCTCAAGCATGGCATATTGCCAAAGGTCTCAGTCACTAGTCATTGCCTCTGCTAGTTTCATTTCTTTCAAACCTATGCATGTCTACGGTGGTCACAGCCCGTGTTTCACTGCCATGTAGAACAGCTGTTTGCATGTAAGCATCATACAGTCTGCCTTTCACGCTGAGGAAGAGGTCCTTTGTTGTCAACAGAGGTAGGAGCTCTCTGAACTTTGCCCAGTCAATTCTTATTCTTGCAACTATGCTCTCAGAGCATCCACCTCCACTACTAACTTGGTCGCCTAAATAACAGAAGCTATCAACTACCTCTAGCTTATCAGCCTGGCATTTGATGGAATCTATTCAATAAGTGCAGATAAAATGATTAAGTGTAATGTTATGCATATTTAGTCATTTTAGTTGCTGACAAAAGTGACTAAATATACATAACATTACACTTAAACTGGCTCCCCCCTTGGTTCGAGATTGCTAGATCTTGGAAGAGGGCATGAAGGTACTCATCAGAAATAAAAACAAAATCTGTTCAAACAAGGGCACAAGAGCACTGTCCTTGTCCCTCACCACACCAAACTAAGACCCCAATGGTGGATCAAGCAGAGGAAGCTAGATCCCCAAACTCAACGAGTGATCCTTATGGAAGAAGACAATGCCAGACAGACTGGCTAGAAGGATGCAACTCTAATGACATTGGAGTTAGTGGCATTCTGTTGCCACCCATCTTACATACCTCACATGTCACTCAAGTTAGTGCCACAGCAGAAGGATTTTGAAGGAAAGGCTGAAGTGACAGGTTCAGATTATACCTTCTTTAGGAAAAGGGAAAGAAGAAGGAGAGAGAAAAATTCACAGAGTCGCTTTTGCTGTAAAATTCAAGCTTGTGAAGGAACATCATCTGAAACCTTTTGCCATCAATGAACAGCTTGCAACACTCCGAATACCGATCTTGGCTACCACCTTTATGACACCGATTTATGCTTACGCACCTACACTTGATGCCAATGACAAAGTGAAAAACACCTTCTATCAATAGCTGAGTGACCTGACCCTCAATGTACCACCAAATGACAAGCTTCTCCTCGGGAATTTCAATGCAAGAGTGCAGAGAGACAACAAATTATGGGAGAATGTTATTAACACAGAAGGAGTTGGAAACTGCAATGAAAATGAACTGTTGCTCCTTGGGGTGTGTGTTGAACACTCTCTTCATCACCAACACCCAATTTTGACTCCCAAATCTCTACAAGACCACCTGGAAGCACCCCAGATCGAAACACCAGCACTACTCCATCATCAGGCAACAAGACAAAAGAAACATCCTCATCACGCAAATGGCTAACAGCGCTGACGATTGCTGGACAGACCATCATCTAGTCATCGTCCGCCTTTGAATAATGGTTAACAACAAACCAAAGACTGTAAAAACAAAACCAGCCAGAAGAAAATTTGAGATATCGAAGCTTAACAACCCAGAGATCAGCTCCCTCTGTGCATCTTCCATTCTCAAACACCTTCAATCCATCCCATTTGACAACCAGGATATGAATAAGGAATGGAGCAAACTTTGAAAAACCATCAATGAAGTTGCTGGAAACACCCTTGGGTACAGCAAAAGGAGACATCAAGGCTGGCAAGCCTGCCTCTCATGAGCAAGATCCAAGATCGCGGCACAAGCAGGTGAGATATCAAAACCTTGAAAGACAATGCCAAACAAAATTGAGAGATGCAGAACAACTGGTGGCAACAAAAAGTCAAACTCCAAGGGTATGCTGACATCCATGACCTCAGATGTTTCAATGCAGGAATGAAGGAACTTTTTAGGCCTATGAGATCATAAACAGGGTCTTTTCAATCAGTAGACTCCAACACCATTCTAACTGACCCACAAGATATCCTTCAACGCTGGAGAGAGCACTTCTCAAGTTTTCTGAACCAAGACTCCAACATAGTGGAAGATTGCATGAAGAAAGTACCCATGCATCCAACTCAACACTGGATGAACATGCCACCATCCTATGAAGAGTACCAGATTGCCCTCAACTGCATGAAGCAGAAGAAGTCTCCTGGTCAAGACAACATCGCAGTGGAACTGCTAAAACATGGTGGACTACTATTAAACACCAGTCTGTTCACATTGATTCTCCAGATGTGGAAGAAGTGCCATGTTCCCAAAGACCTCAAAGATGCTGTTATTATCACCATCTTCCAAAAAGGAGATGGAAAGATCTGTGGGAACTACCATGGCATCTCACTGCTCTCTACTGCAGGGAAAATCTTTGCAAGGCTTTTTCTGGATCATCTCCAAATCATCGTAGAGGAAGTCCTACATGTGGATTACGACCATCCAGAGGGACAACTGACATGATCTTTTGTGCTCGATAAATACGAGAAAAGAGTAGAGAACAAGAAAAACCTCTCTATTTTGTTTTCTACAACCTCAGAAAGGCCTCTGATACTGTCCCAAGGCCTGCAATGTAGAAGGTCCTTCATCACTTTGGCTGCCCTGATCAGTTCATTTCCCTAGTACAGGGATTACATGACATGATGACTGGAACCATCTTCCATCAAAACCAATTGTCTGAAGATTTCTCCATCACTGGAGGATTAAAACAAGGATGCGTTTTGGCCTTGATACTCTTCTCCTTGCACCTTGTAGCAATGTTTCATGAACTGCCTTTGGACAATCCAGCAGTCAACATTAGGTACCGATATGATGGTGGGAATGTTTCAACCTTGCCAGATTAAAGTCATGAACACTGACCAAGAAACAAAAAGATCACTGAACTTCAGTATACTAATGACAACACAGTGGTCTGCCACTCCATTGAACAGTTTCAACAATCAGTGAATAACTTCACCAATACTTACACTCGGTTTGGCCTAAAAGTCAACATCAAAAAGGCAAAAATCCTGGCACAACCTGTTCTAAGTCAAGAAACTCCAGACCTCAACATTACCATCTCAGAGACACCACTGGAGAAAGTCAATCACTTTTCATACTTAGGAAGTTTGCTTTCAAATAAGTGCACATCGGAAAAGGACGTGGAGAACTGATTAAAATCAACTCACACTGCATTTGGTGGACTCGCGAAAAGGATCTTTAAGAACAAAGATCTGAACCACAAAACAAAATTAAGTGTCTACCAAGCAGTCGTGATCACCACTCTCCTCTACAGTTGAGGAACATGGACTCTTTACTAAAGTGACGTCAAAAAACTAGAGCAATTTCACCAACAGAATCTCTGCTCTATTATGAATGTCAAATGGAATGACTATGTGACCGCTTTATATGTTTTGGAAACAAAAGCTGCAGCATCAAGGCCACCGTCCCTGAAACACTGCCTGAGATGGGCGAGCCACATAGCAAGAATGAAAGAGACCAGGCTACCTCGTCAAATTTTATATGGTGAACTTTCCACCAGAAGATGATTCCATGGCTGTCCCCTCCGCTGATAAAAGGACCAGCTGAAGCAAAGCAAAAACTGACTGGAATCAATCCTAAAGCCTGGGACATTGCACATACGCATGCACACCATTTCTAACCTGTGGGCTGATGTCAAATGACTGCTGTGACATGTGGGACAAGTCGGTTTATCAGCCGAGTCTATCATCAATATTGTCGCGCCTCCTTCCTTCAAACGAGAAGGAAGAGCTATTTTCATCGTGCTCGTGGCTATGGCGAAAGAATGTGTCTGGTGGACGCGTCTGAAAGGATTAGAGACAAACACTTTCCTCTCTAGTCAATCAATCTCTCATCAACTTTTTCAAGTATCATTTGAAAAGGAAGGTGAGAGTAGAGAGGTAAGTTTTGTCTCGCGAATGTTTCAAGAAAAGATGGGTGAATGTAGCAAGGATGGCACATATGAATGACGAAACCACCTTGAGCATGATCCTATGAACCAAAAGAGAAAGGAAAAAAGAGTCATTTAAAGTAATGTGTTTTTTTTTGCATGACATTATTGCCCAAGGTTACTGTGGTCTTTTCTGTAGGCTTTTCTTTCCACGGATAAACCTAATCTGTTTCCCTTTTTACATTATGACATTTCTGTGATACACAATCCTTATTGATTGGCCCCTTTTTTTTCATGATCCCTTTTGATCAAAATTCTATCCATTCCTGTTTTTTTTTCCCTAAAAGAAAAGCTCTACTTTGTATTTTGTCCTCTCTGTGTAGCCAATAAAGAAACATATCTATCTATCTATTATTTCTTAATAGGGAATAACCAGACAGGCATATAACAACATGACAGCCAAAACTCAAGATCTTTAGAGAGATACAACTTTATGTGGTCTGATCAATAAGTATCTGGATTGTTGTCATAGTAATGAAGCTAAAGTACACAGTATTTCAGGTATTACGACTCTTTGCGCGTATAATAGTACCTCATCACATACTGAATAGTACTTTGAACCTGCATCCCGCTCATTTATATTTTTTGTGTTACACAACATATTTTTAATCTTATTTATAAATCTATCATTTTCCGATTTCAATTAAATTTCTTCCAGCGTTACCAGCAAATCACGTACTACATTGCACAAAATGTTCTTCAGTTCCTTTTCTAGTTTTAGTGATGCAATCACCATGTCTTCAAAAGGTTCCTCATATTTTGGAATCAGCCTTGACAACCCATCTGCATGTCCCATTTTCATTGATGGCAAAAACTCCATTTGGAAATCGTAGTTCAACAGAGTAGTTCCCCAGCACTGTAAGCGGTTTATTGAATGCGTGGGGATACCCTTTTTCGAACCGAAAATAGACAAGAATGGTTGGTGGTCCGTTTGCAGTGTAAACTTCCTCCCATGTAAGAATTTATGGAATTTTTTAACTGCGAAGATTAATGATAACGCCTCTTTTTCAATCTAGCTGTAGTTTCTTTCCGTTGGTAACAGAACTCTTGATGCATGTGCAATAGCTTTGATTTTACCATCATTAAATTTATGCAATATCACCGCTCCTATGCCATATTCACTGGCATCTGATGCCACAATTATTTTCAATTTGGGGTTGAAATGAGTTAATGATAACTCTGAAGTTAACCGCTTTTTTAGTTCCTCGAATGATTTCTGACATTCGTTTGTCCAGCTACATTTCGAGTCCTTCTTTAGTAATTTGTTCAATGGAGCTCTTAGCTCATACATTTTAGGTATGTACAACTGGTAATAACTTACCAACCCTAAAAATGCTTGTAGTGTTGTTTTGTTAGTGGGAGCATGCATTTTTTTTTATCGCGTCAATCCTAGAAGGGTCTGGTCTTCGTCCGTTTTCATCGATCACCTGTCCTAAGTACTTTATTTTGGTAAAAAAAAATTCACATTTATCCTCCCTTACTTTAAATCCATAATCACTTATTCGTTTGAAAACCTCTTCTATATGTTCACTATGTTGGTCCCTTGATTCACTTTTAATCAATATGTCATCCAGGTATGGGACCGCGAACTCACAATCTGCCAGCATAGTATCCATTACTTGCTGAAATATTGCTGGTGCAACCTTCACCCCAAATGGCAGTCTTTTGAAATGGTACAGACCTTTATGAGTATTAATTGTTAATACTTTAGTACATTCTTCGTCTACCTGTAATTGGAGGTGGGCCTCAGGCAAATCCAGCTTGGAAAAAATTTTCCCACCATTGCACTTGGCAAATACTTCCTCTGGATTTCGTAGCGGATAATTATACTTTTTTAAAGTCATTCAGCCCAGTTGAGAAGTCCGCACATACTCTTACCTTTTTTATATATACCATAGGAGCCACCCACTCCGAGTAATCCACTTTTTCAATTACTTCCAGGTCTTCCAATCGTTTTAATTCCTTCTCAACTTGATTCAACACCACAAACGGTACATTCCTTTTCGGTTTAAACACCGGCACCGCATTTTCTTTTAACTCAAACTTTACTTCAATTTTTTCACGCATACCGAGCTCTTTCGAAAAAATATCCAGGTACATCCTTTTCAGTTTTAATTTCATTTTTTCCGATGCTTTCTCTGACATGGGCTGTGACGCATTCACCTTGTTACACAATGTATTCAGTGATAGATCCCGCAGGTCGAATCCTTCCATTAAATCTGTCCCAAACAGATTCATTGTATTTTTTGATATCATTAGTTTACATTTCCGTGTCCTGTTTTTAAGTTTTATTTCTGTTGAGGTTTCACCCAAGAATCAAACTCATTCCCCTGACACACCATGGGCTATCCTAGTAGTCTTTTTATACAACGGCCTGCCTATTTCACTCCATGTTGCCGTATTTATTATCGATATGTCTGAACCGGTATCTACTTACATTTTGGTCTGAAACCCATTTATTTCTACCGACACAAATTTGCGGTTTTGTCTGGTATAATTTACTATTGTTGAGTAGACTTTCTTTTGTTTTACCGTTTTCTTTGACTGGCATTTTGTCTGTATATGCCTAATTTTACCACACTTAAAACAGGTTTTATCTTTAAAGGGGCAATCTTTCCACAAAAGTCGCTCTCCGCAACCATAGCACCGTTTTGAATTAAAATTTTTCCTTCTTTGTATACTTTCTTTACACATTTGTACATTATTCTTGTCTTCTATTTTCCTTGTATCATCTCGAAGGTTTATTATTTGTTGGCATTCTTCAGCCACTTTCTGCAAAGTGAGTTTCACATCTTGGTTCAACTTTGATAATATTCTTTTTTCTAATTTTCGCGTCTTCCGTTACCATTAGCCCTTTAACGAATTGGCGTTAATTCTTCCAACTTGAACCTTTTGCAAGCCTTGTTAACCATACCAGCATATGTCACAAAATCATCAGACTCGTTTTTCTTTAAGTTTAAACATTCCCATCGAATGTTAAACTGTGAACTTTTCTCATTAAAAATATTTGTCAAAATATTTATTGTTTCCTCAAAACACAATTCTGCGGGCTTTCTCGGCAAAAGGAGTCTTACCTTCCTTTCACTAGACCATCCCTTGCATTCCTCTCGGAATATATCTTCGTATCGTCTGTAATATGCCGCAAAAGTAGTTCCTTCATCTGGATTGTACTGAAATTCTTTGATGGGATTTGCAACACCATCTGCTGAAAATGATTCTATACTATTCCTTGCCTGCAGTAACAATTCTGTTAATTTCTGTAGTTGCTGATGCTGATGCTGCTGCTGCTGCTCTTGTTGTTTCCCTACTGCTTTCAGTAACTCTTCCAGTTTTGCTACTATTAGCAACCTT
Organism: Octopus bimaculoides; assembly: GCF_046866305.1. Lineage (NCBI taxonomy): Eukaryota > Metazoa > Mollusca > Cephalopoda > Octopoda > Octopodidae > Octopus > Octopus bimaculoides. The sequence goes on from NC_142938.1 coordinate 34,450,112, forward strand.
GTCGCCACTGTTATGTCTCAAGCTACTGTCATCTAGTACCTTCGGATGATCTCTACTCAACCGCCACACAACTGCTACTCAACACACCTACCATGGCCAGACTACCTCTATTTATATGTCTTGGGAGATCCTACTTCTTCGCCTGGGGGCGTCGACACAACACTTATGCACCCCGAAATAAAACAAAATACACTGTTTATAAAGAAATATTCACTCTTAATGCAACACAAATACTTCAATAACTTAATTTCCCATTACTATCATTACACTCAAGAATGACTAAATTACCTATTTCAATGAACTGTATTATATAATTGCCATTACTGTGTTGATAAATATAATCTTAATATATAAAGCTGAAGTTGTGTGTCTGTGTGAAGCCTTTTTAAAAGTTTATAGAAATCCATATTTTCCACTTTTTCGTAAAAATTTTTACATCAATGGAATTTTCTCGATGTGAACTTTCCAGTGCAGTAATTAGATTTTTAAAATTCTGTTTACTTTGTGTGATTTAAGGGAGATTTGGCTGTTGTTTCTAGCAACTTTTATATTTCTTCCCTTCTACCTGGATCGTTCTTACACACGTGCTCAACAGAGAGAGAAAGTGATACATACGTCATAAATTAAACTTTCTTTTCAGTATTCTTTACCTATTTTTCATAACATCGATACGTAAAAACACACACAACCACACATACGTAATCTGTGACAACAACATACACATTGCTCACGTTCTCTATCTCCCCCTCTTCCTTTCTTCCTCTCTCGCTCTCTCAAACGCATACACGTGCAAGTAAACACAATCATTCACGTTTGTCAATGTGGCATAACTACAGAGTTGTACCCACCGACTTTGGAAGGTCATAACTTTCAGAAAAATGAATATTTTTTCATGAAATTTTCTATGCATATATTATTTATTATGTAGATTCCGAATATACAAAAATTTTCGGTGAAAGTGTTTTGGGAGGGGAGGGGGGGGGGGGCAATTTTCGGAAATTCCACTTAAATTCCTCTTAACTTCAAGGAAAATGAATATTTTTCCGTGAAATTTTCTACAAATATACCTTGATGTATGTACATTTCGAGCATGTAGGAATTTTGAAGGAAACAACTGCAGGTTATTTTTGAGAAGTGTTCCCCACTTGGTGGTGTTTCGGAGCAAGTCGTCCATATTTGTTTCATTTTTCTCTATTATGTGCGTAAGTGCATCCATAGATTCCTAATGAAATAATAGGCAGTGAAGAGAACCCGTCATAAGAAAACTTTTAACTACCTCTATTCCTTTCTCCCCCTCTCTTTACCTCTTCCTCTCTCGCTCTCTCAAACGCATACACGTGCAAGTACACAATCATTCAGTAAAATATAACTCATGTTCGTCAATGTTTTGTAAATATACCACGATTTTCACTAGGGTGTTAGGGTTAGGGTTTAGGGTCTAGGGTTAGTGTTACGGTTAGGGTTAGTGTTACGGTTACGGTTTTAGGGTCAGGGTTAGGGTTTAGGGTTAGGGTTACGGTCAGGGTTAGGATTAGTGTTACAGTTACGGTTTTAGGGTCAGGGTTGGGGTTTCAGGGTTAGGGTTTAGGGCTAATGTTAGGGTTAGTGTTAGGATTAGGTTTAGGATTAGGGTTGGGTAATTGTGCGGGTGTTAATCTGAAAAATTACAGATATGTGAAAAGTACCGACCCTGCCATCTATTATAACTTTTGTTGTTCTGTTTAATATATACATAGATTTTGCCTCCAAAGAAGACAGTTTCTGGGGAAAGAAAGCAACCGGTTTAAAAAGACAGCAACAGACTGCAGCAATTTACCACATTCCAGAAGCTACTTTGAACATAATGCAAAATGGTGCATCAACATCTTCTGCCCAATCTGATAGAATTCTGGCAAAACTGTGTACCAACAGATCACCAGCAATTGTTTCATCAGAAATTGCCATCCTAGCTCCTGCGAAAAGGGATTACCCTGCTATGTATAATCAGGGCAGCGCAAAAAGTTGTTTTGCACAAGCATTTCTATAGCCAATTAGACGGATGAAATTTACGTACGCTTAATAATGTTACGCAAAACAGCCTTCAGACTTTCCCTATTAATTTTGTCTTTTGAATTATGAACATATTTACATCATAAGGGTTTTTTCGTTGTAAGGCTTTCTTTTTTAGTTGATTTTCACCTAGCAAGACTTATCGTAGATGGCGTAATAAGTCATACCCGGACAAGGTCGGGTTATACTGCTAGTAAAAAATTAAACTCATTAGTGTCATATAATAAACAAATAGAAGTTCATGTATGTAGTACATTACTTTTGTACTTCAATTAATTCTTTAACTCACTACAACCACCAAGTACAGCTCCTTATTGTCTTCAGTTGAAAAAAGGGACTCCTATTATGCTATTACATATTTTGTCTCAGCCAAAATTATGCAATGGTAAAAGATTAATTGTGCATAAAATTCATTCTCACTGTTTGTAGAAAAGGCTTATGTACCCCGAAATAAAACAAGAAACATTGTTCATAAAGAAATATTCATCTTTAATGCAACATGAATACTTCAATAACTTCATTTACCATTACTATCATTACATTCAAGAATGAGTAAATTACCTATTTCAATGAACTGTATTATATAATTGTCATTACTGTATTGATAAATAACATAACACATTCATCTCGCTTATTATTATCATGTAATAGACAAACAGAAGTTCATGTATAAAAATGATCTCTTTTCTACTTCAATTATTTTTTCTCTTATAAAAATATCATATCATTGTCATTACTGTATAGATAAATAAAATAACACAAACAACTCATGATTATCATATAACAAACAAACACAAGTTCATGTATGATATTGAACTTTCTTCTTCTTCGATTATTACATAGTTTTTCTCTTCTAAAAAACACATACAGGAGGAGTAAATTATACATATAATAAACAGTAAAAGTAATTACCCGATCAACGACAGGTTTTACTGCTAGTGTATGTATGTATGTATGTATGTATGTATGTGCCTGATGAGAAGGCCCATCAAGCCAAGTGAAATCGTAGTCATAGCAGACACTGGTGTCATATAAAAGCACCCATTACACTCTCGGAGTGGTTGGCATTAGGAAGGACATCCGGTCATAGAAACCATACCAAATCAAACTAGAGTCTGGTGCAACCCCTCAGTTCACCAGCCCATGTCAAACCATCCTATCCAGGTCACCATGAACAACAGATGCTAAATGATAATGACAATGATATGTGTGTGTGTGTGTGTGTGTCTACATATATGTATCTATACATATCATCATCATCATACTGCACCAGATTCCATTCTGATTTAGCATGGTCTCTACAACTGGATGCCCTTCCTAATGCCAACCACTCTAAGAGTGTAATGAGTACCTTTACATGTTACTGATATGAGTGCCAGTTGTATGGCACCAGCATCTGTCATGACAACTATTTCACTTGGCTTGATTGGTCTTCTTCTCAAGCACAGTATATTGACAAAGGTTTTAGTCATCTGTCATTGCCTCAGTGAGGTCCAACACTTGAAAGGTGCTGTTTATGAGACACCGGCATTATCTACATTGTCTCTGTGAGCCCCAATGCTTAAAAGGTCATTTCTACATGGCACCAGCACCAGTGCCAGTTACATGGCACCGACAACAAGCACGGCATATCGCGAAAGTTTTCAGTCATTAGTCATTACCTCCATGAGGCCCAATTCTCTAAAATCATGCTTCACCACCTCATTCCATGTCTTCCTTGGTCTCCCTCTTCCACGGCTTCCCTCTACTGTTAGAGATCAGCACTTCTTCAAACAGCTGTGCGCATTCATCTGCATCACATGACCATAAGAATGTAGTTGTTTCTTTTGCACACCACATCTGATACCTCTCGTGCCCAACTTTTCTCTCAAGATGCTTACACTCTGTTGTACATACACACTGACATTGCACATCCAGCAAAGTATACTAGCTTCATTTCTTTCAAGCCTACACATGTCCTCGGCAGTCACAGCCCATGTGTTTCACTGCTGTGTAGCATGGCTGTTCACACACAGGCATTATACAATCTGCCTTTCACTCCGAGGGAGAGACCCTTTGTTACCAAGAGAGGTAGGAGCTCTCTGAACTTTGCCCAGCCTGATATGTATACTAGCAATGCATCCTGGTGTTGCCTGGGTGTTATGACCTACAGCCACATTGTACTATTTGTTCCTTTCTTATGGGCTGAATTGGTACACAAGGAGTATCAAGCAAACAATTCTTCCTTATAAACATGCTTTTCGTTCATTTTCTGATGAACAATGATGAAATTTTGGATACCAAAACATGTACAATGGCAGCTTAGATCAGAATGAAATCTTAACATTGCCCTTAAAAATTGTGCGACTGAGCCTTATTTTGATGTTAATTTTTGTAGTAAAATTGGGTTGCTGTGCAAAAAACTTACTTTACACTGGTAGCTAAAAGATTGCCCAATCTTTTGATATCTGATACAGCAATTTGGCAACTCATTTTCATGGCTATAAATCGGGTAATGTAGAAGCTGAAATAGTTCTTACCTGTCCCATAATATCTGTTGATAACTTTAAGCCACACACGTACATTAGCTTCCCCAATGAAAAAAGGCCATGTTCAAAAGTAATATGGTTTTCTGCATGCATATTTGATATCAATTTATATCAACGTCAAGGCCAGTAGAATAAAAAAGGGACTTTTAGGGCTGTATGTATATGTACATATGTAAGGATATGAGTAAACTGTGTTAGTGATGTGGGCAGTGTGGCATAAATGTATACAGATGCTGTGCTTCTTGAAAAGAAATGGGTTATACTGGTATGCAGAGGTTGGGCAGTAGTAATGGAGTGATGTATGGCTTCGTGGTTGATGAACCATAAAAATCTAAGAAGTAAAGTATATTAATAATTTGCACAATAAAAGGACTTTGTTTTGCTTTTGAGTGCAAACATGTAAAAGTAAGTAATCAAGAAATGGATGACGTAGGAGAGTGTACAGATATCCATATTGCAGAAGGTAAGGTACATGGAAAGAAAGCTGCTCCATTGTGAAAAGCAGCATCTCTGTAATGTTTGGGCAGACTGCACACTTCAGCATATGTTCAGTGAAGCTGACAATACTTCTGGATAAACTGTTTTGTGTGACTCCAGTGTTGGTAGAATAAATATACAAGTCATCTGCACTGCTAACTCAAGAGCATGCGATGTATAGTAAGTAGTCGAAACGAAAAGCAGGGTATTTGTAAATTGCAAGCCAAAATTTTTAAAGTTTGACCCTGGGCTTTGTTGATTGTCATAGTGAAGCACAATCGCACTGGGAACTGAAGGTGCTTGAATTGACATGGCACATTTGAAGGAATAAGGAGCATGCGTGGAATGTATGCAATCTCTCCTTGATGGCAACCAGCAATAATGGTTGTTTCTAGGACATGACTTGTCGTTCTAGTTACAATCAATCTTGTACCATTGCATTAGTCGTGGTGGGTCCAAATTCCTCAAGAGTATGAGGAATTTTTTTAGGAACAACTTATGCAGTGGCAGTCCTGTGGGTTGTAGAGAAATTCAACCGGACACTCAACAGCAGCATGTTTGTCAATGGTAGTATCAATGGAGACAAATGGTGAAGCATCTCCAGGTAGAATGTAGAGGAGATCATGGTTTACTTTGTCAATGCTTTCAATCTGAGGTGCCAAGCATGCTATGTTTTTGAAGTTGTCCTGCAATGTGGGAAATACCTTTGCTTTAAGCTTGGTCAATGTAGACACCATGTGCCCACATTGCAGTACATGCTGCTGCAGGGTGTTATTCAATTTGTAGAAGCTGATGAGAGAATTCCTCGGCTAAGGGGTCATTGTAGAGATGAGCTCGCATATTCTTGCTTAATGAAAGCTGATGAACAAACTTCCACAGAGGTGAAGACCTCAGACACACATAGATCTCGTCAGTTTGCGTACCCCATGGTATGTCTGGCAATATTTGATGGAAATCCCCAGCAAGAACAACAGTCAAGCCCCCAATAATGGTACTGTTGTTTCTAATATCCCTTAGTGACCTATCTAGGGCTTCTAGTGCACCACAGTGTGCCACTGTCCATTCATCCCAGACAATAAGTGCCGTTTGGAACAGTTTGAAATATTGCACAATTGGGCAACCGTTGAAGTCAAATTGAAAGGCAATTTGAATGTTGAGTGAACGGTTCATCCACCGATTAGCAAAGGTGCTGCTATCCCTGATGATGCGACTGCAATTGCTGTTTCCCATCTGCCTTATTTTTGCCAGAAATAAGTTAAGTAGAAACGTTTGCCTTGTTCCTCCTGGTGTATCAATGAAGAAAAGATGTCCTTCTCCTTGCAAGGTAGACGCTACTATTTCACTGTAAACAGACCTTTGCTCAGCTTGCAATAATGGTTCACTTGCATCAAGTTGCTTTTTCAGGGCATCCAGGTTGTATGCTCTTTCTCAAATGACTTCTTTTGAAAGACTGTGTTGTTCTGCTGAAGGTACTGGAATGTTGTAGTCAGATAAGCTTAACAGACCATGTTTGGAATTATCTTTATAATTGATAGCAAAGTGTGTAAAAAGTGAAATGATATCCAGGTTTAGTCATATATCGATGAAGTTAGTGAAATTGTAACATGTTGACAACATAGTGTCTCCATACATTATAATGAGAAATTGAAAGAGAGAGATAATGCCACTCTGTCTTTGGAAGAGAAACGAATTGTATTGTTGATAGAAAGGCAGAAAACACTGGAATCAGTAAAGTGGTGTAGGAGACATAGCCTAATGAATTAAGGGCAAACTTATTTAGACTTATTTACCATCCAAAAATGGCATACCTTCAGAAGTAGCCCCCATCTGACTGTATTTCCTCATAATATAGAGAAATGGATGTCTTTTGATGAATTTTTTTTAGTTGTGGCATATTTTAATACAATATTTATGTGTACATTTTTTTAAATGTTTGTCTGGTGCAATCACCCCTACATAGTTGTTGGTGGCTTAACAGTCATGGGTGAAGTATTGAAAGTATTGTTCATGTTTGTCTTCTTTTGGAATGAAGAAAGGTGTGTAAAAACAACTTCTTTTGCACACACACACGCGCTCACACACACACACTGTAGGTGAAACTTCAGTCTGAATTATGTTATTTGTTGCTGTGTGTACGCACAAAATTACAGCTCAACACCAATAGAAGTGACCTATTTTTATTTTGTAATTTGTGTTTGTGATGAGCATATTGAAAAACCTGATCTTCGATATAAACTTAAAGGGAATTTCTTTTCAGAAATAGTGTCATGTACCTGTTGTTTCTAGCATGTCAGAGGCGATTCTCCACCCCTTTTTTTTTCTCTAAAATTTGTTTGGATTACAATTTTGCTGAAAAATTACATTTTCAAAATTTTACATTTCTCCCCTCCCTACCTCAATTGCTTAATTTTGAACTCTTTCCAGATTTTTTTTCTTTTTGTAATCCACTTAGGGAAATACAAAGAATCTTTAAGAAAATTTTAATTTAAAAAATCTTTTCTGAAATAAACACTTATCCTTCCCCAACCTCCACCATCCATTGCTTTCAAAAAGGTAAAAACTTGGAATGTTTTAGTGTTTCCGAAAGTGTGGAAGTTTCTTCAGGAATGTTTATATATTATATATGTGTGTGTATTTATAATATATATATATATAGAGAGAGATATTAATATTTCTAAGTCTCTCTAAAGGAGACTACGGCAGCGGTACTGGATATCAATAATTATCGCCAAGCCAACATGGCAGTCCCAAATATAGGACGAATGCTGCCATGGATTAGCTCCAAGAGGCCATCGCCTTTAGCTAGCTATGTGACACACAAATCTGTGTCCTTTATAACCTTCGAACAGGGGAGGTCAGCAGCTTCCCCTTGCTGGTTTGGCATCTGCAGACTAGACTAGTTTCAGGGTGTTGCCCCTTGTCAATGCAGAGCAGCCGAAACCCAGCAGGTGTCGCTACTGACTATCTGTAGGAAGGTTATTTATCTACTTTCAGTGGAATACATCCACTGGTTTTCAGAAATAGAGATATTAATATTTCAACACCCTGAAACTAGTCTAGTCTCTGGACTGACATGTTACCCTGGTGATAAATATTAATGTATATATATATATATCTGTAAAAATATGTGACACTTATTCAGTAGCCATGATAAAACTCCGAGTTTCGGATGCCAGGGTAGGAGCCCACGCCAACATCTCTTCAGTTATCCGGCCATTGAAGATTCCTGTGAAAAATGACCGTTAAAAACAAAGGGAAATTACTGTGTAGTGACAAGGTCAAAACGCGTCTAAAACTGCATATATTATCGCATGCAAGTATATATCCATATACGCACACACATATCTCTATATACGCACGCATATATCTACATACACATGCATCCACGTGCACACTCACAAGAGCACACATATAAAGTTCCTTGTATGTGTCTATAGTCGTACAGGAAAAAACAGGGTGGAGGGGAGAAAACAGAAAAATATGTGTGGATGCGTGCGTATATAGAGATATGTGCGTGCGTATATAGAGATATGTGCGTGCGTATATAGAGATATGTGCGTGCGTATATGGATATATGCTTGCATGTGATAATATACGCAGTTTTAGACATGTTTTGACATTGTCACTACACAGTAATTTCCCTTTGTTTTTAACAGTAATTTTTCACAGGAATTTTCAATGGCCGGATAACTCAAGAGATGTTGGTGTGGGCTCCCACCCTGGCATCTGAAACTCGGAGTTTTATGATGGCTACTGAATAAGTGTCACATATTTTTACAGATAAATTCCTCTATTTGCATAATATCGAGGTCTCTTTCTTTCTTTTGTTGTCCTTCCTGTCAAATATATATATATATATATATATATACATATATATATTGAAAAAAAAGTCGTCAGAATTTTGGAATAACTTCTTTCATCTTATACATAAATTAGCGCTTTCGTTTGTCTTTCGAACTTGTCAAATATAATTCTGTGAAAATACAGAGATCTTGCTTATTTATATAAAACAGGTGTTTTTGGGGGTTTTGTTTATAACAGAACATTGTTTTGTTTTTTTGCGGTGAGGCTTTGGAGACAATGGAAGATGTATAAGCAGATAGATAGATAGATAGACAGGCAGATAGATAGATAGATAGATAGATAGATAGACTGATAGTCAGACAGATAGAGAGATGGATGTGGTAAAAGAGAGAGAGAAGGGCCATTGTATTGAAATGGTCTTTTTAAGGAGTGTCAAAAAAAAAATAATAAATAAGGGTAAAACTTGTTTACTACTTACTCTATTGTTTTGAGAGGGTTTCTAGGGATGGTAAAAGAAGGAAGAAAAAGAAAGAAGAGAGAAGAAAAAATAGAGAATAATAAATAGAAAATATAAATAAAACAAAAATGTCTTCCTGTTTTTTCTTTGTTTTTAGTTCTTTCCTTTTATATTCTTTGTCCTTTCTTTTTATATACTTTGAGTCCTATTTAGAATATATTCCTGTCATACATTCATTTATTTATTTATTTTTGGTAAGGTGTAGTTCTGCATGAGAGTATATTAGTATAATATTTGTAAATTTGAAAAATCAAATTAGTAAAATCAATTAGTAAAAATAACTATATATATCATATCACACACATATACATATATATACACATACAAAATGTATTCCTTGTTTTTCTTTTTTCTCTTTCAAACATTTAACTTCGGGGAAAATTTTTTTATGAAGAGTAGTTCCATTGCCTTTTGGTATTGTGGGTCGTCCCGTGTACATTTATAAAAGGAAAAGATTTTGAACTTTCCATCTCCACATATTTCCAGATGTTTACTCAATGGAATCATTCTTAGTTCTTCTTGTCAGATATGTTGCTTGTGAATTCTTGCACGTTGGCAGAGTGAGTTATTCGTTTTGCCAATGTAATTTTCTTTACAGTTTGGACAGGTGATGCAGCATATGAGATTTTGTGTTTTGCAGTTCATATCTGCATTTATTTTAAAAATAGATCCGTTCTTGAATTTTATGTGGGAACCACTTTCTATGTATTTGTAGTTGTTGGTATTGTTACACGTTCCACATCTCCTATCACCACATTCTTTTACTATGAATTCTGGTTTAGTCTCTGATCTGAATTCTGCCCTTGTCAGGTGTTTTTTAAGGTTGTTTGGTTGGTGTCTGCTATTCCGTAAGGTGTTTTTTTCAATCAGAGTTTTCATCTTGGGGCTTTGAAGGAGTATAGGCAAGTTTGATTTTATGACGTGGAATATGTTAGTTATTCCAGGACTGTATGTGTTAATGAACGGAATCGTGTTTTCATTAACTTTTTCCGTTGGTGTCCGTAGTTGGGTGATATTCAGTTCCATCACCTTTTTAATTCCTTCATTAATTAGGCCTAAGGGGTATTTTTGTATAGTAAAGAAGCCTTTCAGTTCGTTGAGTCTGGTTTCACGCATTTTAGGGTCACTTACTATAGTACAGATGTGTCTGGCCATGCTGTATGGGATGTTTCTTTTGATGTGTGATGCGTGACAAGAATAGAAGTTTAAATATTGGTGTGTATCGGTTTTTTTGTAAAATATGTCTGTTGTGACTGTATTTTTATGTGGATATCCAGGAATGGTAGTTCATTGCAACTGGATTCTGTTGTGAATTTGATGGAAGGGTGAAGTGTGTTTAGTATATTGTTAAATACATTTAGATCTTCAGTCGATTTTTCCCCAAAAATGAAACAATCATCCAGGAAGTGTTTCCATTTTTTAATGATATGTTTTTTGTATTCCTGGTTAAAAGTTTTTTTCTACTTCCTCATAGAGCTTTTCTTCTAAGTATCCCATAATTAAGTTTGCATATGAGGACGGAAATCGCGTACCCATAGCCGTGCCCTTTATCTGCCGATATGTTTTGTTGTCGAATTTAAAGGTGTTTTCCTCTAGCACTAGACGTGTGGCCTTGGTGATGAAGTCAGTCTTGAAGCAATCATTTATCCGTTCTCTATGTTTTTCTACCCAGTGTTTGATTGCTTCTAGGCCTAAACTGTGAGGTATATTGGTATAGAGATTAGTGACATCAAAACTTGCTAGTATAGTACCTTCTGCAACAGTGGGGGGAATGTGTTGGATGAAATCTATGCCATCCCGTACATAGCTAGGTATTAATGGGCACAAAGGTTTTAAGAGTATATCAAGAAAATGACTTAGCTGTTGTGTTGGAGCTTGAGGTCCAGCAACTATTGGCCTTAGTTTGAGGTCAGCAGGTCTTAGTATTTTTACGTATTGGTTCTTCTGCTTATTTATGGCATTTTGTATTTCGGAGCTTTTGTGGATTTTAGGCAATCCGTAAAAATTGCTCTCTTTGATAACAGAGCTGCATATATACTCTTTTTCCTTGTCAGTGAAAGAATCTTGGGATTCATTGATTAGCCTTCTGATTTTATTTATTATTGTTTTTTCTGAGTGCCATGGTTCTTCCTTGTAGTAGGTTTCATTTGTTAACATTTCCAATATTTTATCTATATAATAGTCTTTGTCCATGATAACTATTGCCCCTCCCTTGTCGGCTTCTTTTAGGATGATTGTGTTGTCATTCTTCAGTGTTCGTAGGGCTTTCTTTTCTTTTTCACAAACGTTTTGTTTACATCTGTGGGTATTTAGGGGAAATTTTGAAATTGTGTCTATATACGACTTCTTTTCAATATTTAATTCTGTACATCACACCTAACACTCTACACACACACACACACACATATATATATTTACATTTATGTATATATATATATACATATATATATATATATATACACTCTCTGAGTGGTTGGCGTTAGGAAGGGCATCCAGCTGTAGAAACTCTGCCAAATTTAGATTGGAGCCTGGTGTCGCCATCTGGTTTCACCAGTCCTCAGTCAAGTCGTCCAACCCATGCTAGCATGGAAAGCGGACGTTAAACGGTGATGATGATGATGATGATGATATATATCATCATCATCATCGTTTAACGTCCGCTTTCCATGCTAGCATGGGTTGGACGATTAGACTGAGGACTAGTGAAACCAGATGGCTACACCAGGCTCCAATCTGATTTGGCAGAGTTTCTACAGCTGGATGCCCTTCCTAACGCCAACCACTCAGAGAGTGTAGTGGGTGCTTTTACGTGTCACCCGCACGAAGGCCAGTCAGGCGGTACTGGCAACGGCCACGCTCAAAATGGTGTATTTTATGTGCCACCCGCACAAGAGCCAGTCCAGGGGCACTGGCAACGATCTCGCTCGAAAATCCTACGAAGGCCAGTCAGGCGGTACTGGCAACGGCCACGCTCAAAATGGTGCATTTCATGTGTCACCCGCACAAGAGCCAGTCCAGCGGCACTGGCAACGATCTCGCTCGAAAATGGTATATTTTATGTGCCACCCGCACAAGAGCCGATCCAGGGGCACTGGCAACGATCTCTACTAAGGCCAGTCAGGCGGTACTGGCAACGGCCACGCTCAAAATGGTGTATTTTATGTGCCACCCGCACAAGAGCCAGTCCAGGGGCACTGGCAGCGATCTCACTCAAAGGTCTTTACACATGCTGCGGGCACAAGTGCCAGAAAGGCGACGCTGGGCACAGGTGCCATCACGATTTCGATTTCGCTTGCCCCAATAAGTCTTTGCAAGCTGAGTTTCATGTCCAATGAGGGAGACAACGTTGGCATGGGTGCCAGTCATCAAATTTCACTCGATTTCGATTTCACTTGCCTCAACAGGTCTTCGCAAGTGGAAGTTTA
>NC_142938.1:34463411-34530911 GCF_046866305.1 Octopus bimaculoides
GAATGGAATTTGATTTAGCAATCCTCATTTGCACCTCCTGCCGTGAGGTAGGTTCATCTGGGACTCTCGACAGGAAGAGGTCCAGCTTTGATTTAAAAACCTCTACATCTACTTTGTGCAGGTTCCTCAGGCTCTTTGGAAGAATATTAAAAAGCTGTGGGCCCCTGAAACCCAAACTGTTGCAGTAACTGGTCCTGAAGCACGATGGCACTGCTGGGATCTTAGGCACTATGCAGTGTCATCCTGTTCTAGCATTGGTGTAACTTTCAATGCCAAAATTTGGCACAGTTCCTTCCAGGATCTTCCAGATGTATATTACTGCATACCTCTCCCGCCTTCTCTCCAGGGAGTAGAGTCTTAGCTGTTTCAGCCTTTCCCAGTAGCTGAGCAGTTGCAAAGAGACAATCTTCTTTGTGAATCTTCTCTGGATTGCTTCAAGGTCTGCTGTTAATTTCACACTGCTGGGTGACCACAGCTGTGAGCAGTATTCCAGGCGGCTGAGGACGAATGTCCTCCAGAGGATCATCATGGTTTTCTTATCTCTGGTTCTGAATGTTCTCAGGATCCATCCAGCCAATCGTCTGCACTTTGTTGCCATCCTGGTAATGTGCACTTGGAAAGAGGCATCATCACTCATGTCGATACCCAGGTCTCTCACTGATTTAGGCTCTAGGATTGAAATCCCCTGCGGACCAGTGTACTCTGTAAGTTTCATATTCAGTTTTGGGCATTGGTAGCGCAGGGCTTGGAATTTTTCAGCATTAAACTGCATATTATTATCTTCAGCCCATCTGTAAACTGAGTCCAACTCCTGCTGCAGGTGTGCAACATCACTGGAGTTCTGTATTTTCTGCTAGACTTTTGTATCGTCTGCGTAGCTTGCAAGTGTGGCTATCCGGGCACTTGAAGGCATATCTGAGAGAGCGACTATAGAAAGCAATGGTCGCAAGACAGTGCCCTGTGGAACACCGCTCATTATTTGTGTTTTCATAGAGGTGGCTCCATTAGCCACTACTGCCTGTCTTCTATCTTTCAGAAAGTCATGTAACCACTCTCTAAGTTTTCCAGCTATGCCAAGATCACGCAGTTTGTAGCATATCACACCATGATCCACTTTGTCAAAAGCTTTTGCAAAATCAAGGTATATTACGTCCACATTTGAGTTGTTGAGTAACTGCCTCAACACCCAGTCATAATGTTGTAAGAGCTGGGTCAGGCAGCTCCTACCTGGTCGAAAGCCATGTTGGGTATCACTCAGCAATTTATTTTCTTCAAGGAATGCAATTAGTTTTCCTCTGACTATCCTTTCCATGACTTTGCTGATGTGTGAAGTCAGAGAGATAGGCCTATAGTTTTTGGCATCTGCTCTGCTTCCCTCTTTATGGATTGGGCATATTATTCCCTCCTTCAGCTTGCTTGGCAGTCTGCCATTTGCGAGAAAGCTCTGGAAGAGGATCTAGAGGGGTTTTGCCAGGGCATGTTTACACGATTTAAGGAGGATTGCTGGGAAACCATCAGGGCCAGCAGTTGAGTTTGTGTCCACTTCATGTATAGCTAGTAGTACATCTTCTTCGCTGATGTTGATGTATTCCATTGTAACTGCCTCACTGGTTATAGGGGAGGTAGCAAAGAAGTCCACTGGTTCGTTCACTTGTCTGTGCTCCAATGGAGTGGTGAAGACACTTTTGAATTGCTCATTCAGTACCTCACTGATCCTAGTTGGACTGTGTGAGGGAGCCATCCTCTTCGGAGAGGGGTCCAATCTTGCAGCGTACTGAGGCTGTTTCTTTTGCGTAATGAAAGAAGGCCTTTGGGTTTGACTTAATGTTTTTTATAACCCAGGCTTCTTTGTCTGCTCTCTCTCTCACATAGGATTGTTGCAGCCTTTTTTCAATCTCCATCAGTCGTTTTTAGGCGGGACCTTTGGCCATTCTTGGGATGCTGGTTGAGTCGATTTGCAACTTTCGTCCGTCGTCTCATGAGGATCTTCCTCTCCTTTGGAATCTTGTTCCTATTTGTTTTGGCCTTGTGCTCTGGGACATATTTCTGGCATATGGCTTGCACAGTAGACATGAAAGATTCTAGTTTCATGTCAATGTCTGGTGTGGAGAGACATTTTGGCCAATCCTCTCTGAGGATCCCTTTCTGGATCGATTTCCAGTCCGCTTTGTGGAAGTTCAGATTGGAGAGATTTTGGGTGCTTCCTTTAGGCTGTATGTCTCTGGTTTCTTTCGGCCCAAACATAGACAGCTCTATTATGTTGTGATCCGAAACTAATGTCGACGTCACTTTCACATCATGAATGATGTCCGTCTTGTTCGTGAAGCAGAGATCTAGAATGTTATTCGCTCTAGTTGGTCTGAGAACAACTTGCTCCATGAATAGGGCATTGGTGAGGTTGAGCATATATTTATATATATATGTATTTATATATATATATATATATATATATATATATATATAACTATAGTATAGCTGAGTTAGTGAGTGTGTGTGTGTATGTTGCATCTATAGAAATCCACATTTTGTACTTTTTTGTAAAAATTTTTACATCAATGGAATCTTCTCAATATGAACTTTCCATTGCAGTAACTAGATTTTTAAAATTCCGTTTGCTTTGTGTGATTTAAGGCTGTTGTTTCTAGCAACTTTTATATTTCTTCCCTTCTACCTGGAACGGCGTTCTTACACACGCGTTCAACATATAATGTAGAGAGTAAGAGTAAAAGAGGGAGAGGGAGAGAGAAAGTGATACATACAAAGTCATAGATTAAACTTTCCTCTCATTATTCTTTACCTATTTTTCATAACATTGATACGTAAAAACACACACAACCACACATACGTGACCTGTGACAACATACGCATTGCTCACGTTCTCTATTCCTTTCTCTCCGTCTTCCTCTCTCACTCTCTCAAAGGCATACACGTGCAAAGTAAACACAATCATTCACAAAAATATAACTCATGTTCGTCAATGTGGCATAACTACAGAGTTGTACCCACCGAATTTGGAAGGTCATAACTTTCAGAAAAATGAATGTTTTTTTACGAAATGTTCTATGCATATATTATTTATTATGTAGATTCCGAATATACAAAAATTTTCGGTGAAAGTGTTTTGGGAGGGGGGTAGGAGGACAATTTCAGAAATTCCACTTTAAATTCCTCTTAACTTCCAGGAAAATGAATATTTTTTCGCAAAATTTTCTACAAATATACCTTGATGTATGTACATTTTGAGCATGTAGGAATTTTGAAGAAAACAACAGCAAGTTATTTTTGAGAAGTGTTCCCCACTCGGTGGTGTTTCAGAGCAAGTCGTCCATATTTGTTTCATTTTTCTCTATTATGTGCCTATTACGTCCCAGGTCTTCCTGGGTCTACCTCTTCCACAGGTTCCCTCAACTGCTAGGGTATGGCACTTTTTCACACAGCTATTCTCATCCATTCTTGCCACATGTCCATACCAGTGCAGTCGTCTCTCTTGCACACCACAACTGATGCTTCTTAGGTCTAACTTTTCTCTCAAGTTACTTATACTCTGTCGAGTATGCACACTGACATTACAGATCCCTCGGAACATACTGACTTTGTTTCTTGCAAGCTTACACATGTCCTCAGCTGTCACTGCCCATGTTTCACTGCCATGTAGCATGGCTGTTCGTACACATGCGTCATACAGTCTGCTTTTTACTCTGAGTGAGAGGCCCTTTGTCACCAGCAGAGGTAAAAGCTCTCTAAACTTTGCCCAGGTAGCGAAAGCTATCGAAAGCTATCTACAGTGTTTATTGCTCCTGAGCATCTGCCACATACAAAAACTATCTTGCTAGTTAGTTTTCCTTTGATATTGCTGCACTTCTTATGTGTCCATAGCTTACACTGTGTACATCTTATGGAGTTTCTACCTACACCTTTTCTACAGATTGAGCAGTGCCATCTACCTCAAGGTGTTTGTGTCTTGTCTACCTTCCTACTTATTAGGACTTTGGTTGACTCCAACGCCCTTCAATTCTAGTCCTTGCTTCCACACCTGTGGAAATATGCTGTGCGTGAAAAGACCTGGCGAGCCAAGTGAGACCAAAATCCAAGGCCTCTGCCAGGGATGTAGCCAGCCCACTTACGCGTAACATTCCTTTATTGGACACTAAACTCCGCTTACGAAGACCTGTTGAGGCAAGTGAAATCAGAATCGAAGTAAATTTGTAGGAACACTAAACTTGGCTTGCGAAGACCTGTTGGGGCAAGCGAAATCGAGATGGCACCTGTACCAGTGTGGCACGTAAATAGCACCAGCGTGATCGTTACCAATGTCACCTTCCTGGCACTTGTGCCAGTGGCACGTGAAAAGACATTCGAGCAAGATCGTTGCCAGTGCTGATGGGCTGGCCCCTATGCAGATGACACATAAAATACACCATTTCAAGCGTGACCGTTGATCATTACCAACATCACCTCCCTGGCACGTGAAAAGACATTCAAGCGAGATCGTTGCCAGTGCCGATGGACTGGCTCCTGTGCAGGTGGCACGTAAAACACCCACTACACTCTCGGAGTGGTTGGCGTTAGGAAGGGCATCCAGCTGTAGAAACTCTGCCAAATCAGATTGGAGCCTGGTGTCGCCTCCTGGTCCACCAGTCCTCAGTCAAATGTTCCAATCCATGCTAGCATGGAAAGTGGACGTTAAACAATGATGATGATGATGATGATGCATATATATATTTAAGCACCAGGACCTTTGGAAATATGCAGTACGTGAGAAGACCCAGCAAGCCAAGTGAGAGCATAATCTGTGGCCTCTGCCAGAAGTGTAGCCATGTCACTTATTTGTATTTTTACTTCATTGGACACTAAACTCTGCTTGCGAAGACCTGTTGAGGCAAGTGAATTTGAAATCTGAAATCGAAATCGAACCAAATCCAACAACTGGCACCTATACCAACCTCTCCTTCATTGGACACTAAAGTCTGCTTGCGAAGACCTGTTATGACAAGTGAAATCGACATCGTAATTGAACCATATTCAATGACTGGCACCTGCGCCATTGGAGCATTAACAGCACTGTCCAAGCATGTTCATTGCCAGACCAGCTGTCTGGCTTCCATGCTAGTGGCCTGTAAATAGCGCCAACCAGCGTCGCTTTCTGGCACTTGTGCTGGTGGCACAAGCGTCGCTTTCTGGCACTTGTGCTGGTGGCACAAGCGTCGCTTTCTGGCACTTGTGCTGGTGGCACAAGCGTCGCTTTCTGGCACTTGTGCTGGTGGCACGTTAGAAAATCATTTGAGTGAGTCCATTGCCAGTGCTGCTGGACTGGCTCCTGTGCAGGTGGCATGTAAAAAACACCATTTTGAGCGTGGCCGTTGCCAGTACCGTGTGACTGGCACGTAAAAGCACCCACTACACTCTCAGAGTGGTTGGCATTAGGAAGGGTATCCAGCTGTAGAAACTCTACCAGATCGGATTGGAGCCTGGTGCAGGCATCTGGCTTGCCAGTGCTCAGTCAAATTGTCCAACCCATGCTAGCATGGAAAGCGGACGTTAAACGATGATGATGATGATATATATATATATATATATATAT
The DNA here is from genome assembly GCF_046866305.1 of Octopus bimaculoides. Lineage (NCBI taxonomy): Eukaryota > Metazoa > Mollusca > Cephalopoda > Octopoda > Octopodidae > Octopus > Octopus bimaculoides. The sequence goes on from NC_142938.1 coordinate 34,468,993, forward strand.
ATATATATATATATATATATATATATATATATATATACATATATTTATGTATATATATTTATATTTATGTATATATATATTTATTCAGATATATATATATATATATATATATATATACATATTTATATATTTATATATATATATATTTATATATTTATTTATATATATATATATATATTTATATATATATATATATATATATATATATATATATATATATATATATATAATTATATATATATATATATATATATATATATATATATATATATATAATTATTTATATATATATATATATATATATATATATATATATATAATTATTTATATATATATATATATATATATATATAATTATTTATATATATATATATATATATATATATATATATATATAATTATTTATATATTTATATATATATATATATATATATATATATATATAATTATTTATATATTTATATATATATATATATATATATATATATATAATTATTTATATATTTATATATATATATATATATATATATATATATATAATTATTTATATATTTATATATATATATATATATATATATATATATATATATATATATATATATATATATATATTTATATATTTTTTATATATATATATATATATATATATATTTATATATTTATTTATATATATATATATATATATTTATATATAGTAATTATATTATAGTAATAATATTAGGGAATAGAAAATTTATTCCAACCTTACAGGCAAAAATCGATATAATATTACACCAGGTTTCCTAATATATAATATATATGTATATAACTAATGTAGAGATGAACCACCACTCTACAACTCAGTCAACTCAGAACCCGTCCAAATCCATGCTGTGAGGCATATACCATCTTAATATATCTAAGATTTTAATCTAAAATTTAAATTAATATATTACATAAATAGATCATATAAATCATATAAATAAAACATAGGAATATTAATTTTAAAAAATTTAGAAGTCAAATTTATAAATTGGACAGTAAAAATTAATACGATAATATACAGTATAGAAGTATAAATGTAAAAAGTTAGTGCTAGTACATAGACTACGTGAGTTTCATGGCTGAAATAGGTCTATATAAAATCATAAGCAAATTCTATCCGAGTTCATTCGAACAGCGAAATGATTTTACTCCCAAAATCAGTCACTCTTCAGGTCAAATCCCTAAGAAAATACCTAAAATCGTTCAAGGAATAAACAAAACATGAGAAATAAAAATATATATAAAGAGACAAAATCTGTAAACTAATCCCTACATTAACGGTATTGATATAATTATTAAGAGTTACAATCTAAAAATATTGAATAAGAGTATTATATATAGTAAACAAGGCTAAAACATTATGGAATAAGTAGATAATAGTAAAAAAATGTGTTAGTGTATAAAGTTACTAAAAGACAGATGTCAATATTGTTTATAAAATTAAAATAAGTAAACATGACTTATCTGCCGGCGGTTAACTGTAGATTAAACCAAAATGGCTGTGCTGTAGAATTTATACGCAACGGTCACGTGATAAATATGGCATTTATGACCCAGAAGTACATGCGTATTATAATTACTAAAATAAGAACTAAAATATCGAAAAAGAAAATCTACCTCAAATAAAAAGTTATATCACAGAGGAGTTCAAGACAGGTTGCCCCTGGGAGCTCCTCTATGCTGATGACCTTGCCCTAATTGCGGAGTCACTATCAGAACTAGAGGAGAAGTTTCAGGTGTGGAAGCAAGGTCTAGAATTGAAGGGCCTTAGAGTCAACCTAGCTAAAACCAAAATCCTAATAAGTAGGAAGGTAGATAAAACACAAACCCCTTCAGGTAGATGGCCCTGCTCAGTATGTAGAAAAGGAGTAGGTAGTAACTCTATAAGATGTACCCGGTGCAAGCTATGGACACATAAGAGGTGCAGCAACATCAAAGGCAGGTTAACTAGCAAGTTAGTTTTTGTTTGTGGCAGATGTTCAGGTGCAATAAAGACTGTAAACAAACAGGAAACAACTACTATCTCATTCCAGGGTGAAAAACTAGAGGTAGTCGATAGCTTCCGCTATCTGGGCGACCAAGTTAGTAGTGGGGGTGGGTGCGCTGAAAGTGTAGCTGCTAGAATAAGAATAGCCTGGGCAAAGTTTAGAGAGCTCTTACCCCTGCTGGCGACAAAGGGACTCTCACTCAGAGTAAAAGGCAGACTGTATGACGCATGCGTACGAACAGCCATGCTACATGGCAGTGAAACATGGGCTGTAACTGCTGAGGACATACGTAGGCTCGCAAGGAATGAAGCCAGTATGCTCCGTTGGATGTGTAATGTCAATGTGAATACCCGTCAGAGTGTAAGTATCTTGAGAGAAAAGCTGAACATTAGAAGCATCAGTTGTGGTGTGCAAGAGAGACGATTGTGCTGGTATGGACATGTGGTGAGAATGGATGAGGATAGCTGCGTGAAAAAGTGCCACACCCTAACAGTTGAGGGAACCCGTGGAAGAGGTAGGCCCAGGAAGACCTGGGCTGAGGTGGTGAGGCAAGACCTTCGTACATTGGGCCTCACCGAGGCGATGACTACTGACCAAGACCTTTGGAAATGTGCTGTGCGTGAGAAGACCCGGCAAGCCAAGTAAGATCGTTGCCAGTGCCCCTGGACTGGCTCTTGTGCGGGTGGCACATGAGATGCACCATTTTGAGCGTGGCCGTTGCCAGTACCGCCTGACTGGCTCCCGTAGGATTTTTGAGCGAGATCGTTGCCAGTGCCCCTGGATTGGCTTGTGCGGGTGGCACATAAAAGACACCATTTCGAGCGTGGCCGTTTTCGTGCGGGTGACACGTAAAAGCACCCACTACACTCTCTGAGTGGTTGGCGTTAGGAAGGGCATCCAGCTGTAGAAACTCTGCCAAATTAGATTGGAGCCTGGTGTTGCCATCCGGTTTCACCAGTCCTCAGTCAAATCGTCCAACCCATGCTAGCATGGAAAGCGGACGTTAAACGACGATGATGATGATGATGATATATATATATATATATTAGCGAAAACCCAAAGAATATATTCCCACGTGATGTACTTACTGCCTTACCCTCTCTCTCTCTCTCTCTCTCTCTCTCCCCTCTCTCTCCCTCTCTCTCTCTTTCCACCTCTCTCTCTCTCTGATTATTACCTAACTCTAACTATATAAACCAGTTCAATATCCCACTTTCTCCAAATCGACTTCAAATCTCTTCTGCTGACAGAATACGAAATCCAGAATATGAACAGCTAAGAACTTTCAACTTCAACCTTTTCATATTACTACCATCTCAGCGCTGATCATAATCCCCCCCCCCCCATTCGTTCTTTATTATCTATCTATTTCTTTTCCACATAAACATTGCCCGTTCTGTTTTGTCTTAAATTCATGCATTCCTTTTAATCGCCACGCTTCATTTATTTATTTTTTTCTTTACTTTATTCAAGTTCATCATTCCTTTAACTCATTCTCTTTCTCTCTCTCTCGAAATCTGTCTAAATTTGTCTACCATAGTATAAAAGTGCAGAAGTGGCTCTCCCTTTAAACTTACTGGCTCACGGTATACCCTCCCCCACCCCCTCCACCAGTACCGGAAGTTCTTATCCTCTGTCATCCTTGGTTGTCTCCCATGAATACTCCTAGGGGCCTTATGCCATTCCCTCCCCTAGCCTGGGTTTTATCGACCTTATAGCGCATAACGATTGTGTAGTGTATGCAGGTTGTAGGCGTTGTTTTGTTTATGAATTCTGCCAAATGCAAGCTTTCTTTTCAGGCACACAACCCTCCTTTCCCCCCATCCCAGGGTCTCACAGGCCCACACATCCCACACCATCAGAATTGGCACTCTCAACATCGGCACACTGAAAGGTAGGTCTGGTGAGATTGTTGAGATGCTTGAACGGAGACAGGTAGATTTGTGCTGCATCCAAGAAGTAAGATGGGGAGGAGGATCCGCGAGGTTCCTCACAGGCAAAGAACACAGGTACAAGATTTTCTGGGCAGGGAACACTGACAGGGTCGGGGGCGTGGGAATACTTCTAACAGAGAAATGGGTTGATAAGGTAATCGAGGTAGTCAGAGTATATGACAGAGTACTTAAGATTAGACTAGTGCTTCACCATAGGTTACCTACAATCATCTTGGCCTATGCCCCTCAACCGGGGCTACCGTATGGGCAGAAAGACCAATGCTACGACACCCTCCTGCAAACTACCTCATTGACGAATGACAGGGACCTTCTCTTTGTGGCTGGTGATTTCAATGGTCATGTTGGACGACATGCAGGGGGCTTCCATGGCGTACATAGAGGCTATGGCTTTGGTTCCCGCAATGAGGAGGGAACCAGACTGCTGGAGTTCTGTGATGCACATGATCTTATGGTTTGCAATACCAACTTCAGGAAACATGCCTGTCACCTAGTCACCTACTGTTCCGGCAGATACACTAGCCAAGTCGACTACATCCTCACCAGAAATAGGGAAAGAGGGCGGCTTATAAATGCCAAAACTTTCCCTGACGAAGAATGTACCCCTCAACACAGATTAGTAGTTAGCGACTTCGGGATCAAAGCAAAATGGATGCCCAGAAGTAGACCAGCTTGGAGGAGAATGGTTTGGAAGTTTAAAGATCCTGCAAATGGACAAAGCTTTAGAGACATCGTGGAAGACAATTGGACAATGTGGAAGACAATTGGACAACGTAGAAGCCAATTGGAGGTATCTACGGGACAACCTGCTGCGAGCCACCGACCAGATCTGTGGATGGTGTAAAGTCCCCTCTCGACCCAAAGTAACGTGGTGGTGGAACAATGTGGTTGACAAGACTATTAGAAAAAAGAAATAGGCTTGGAAGGACTGGAAAAACGGAGTTAGCAGGGAATTGTATCAGACTGCCAGAAGGGAAGCTAGGAGACAGGTTTACTTAGCCAGAGGGAGAGCATATAAGAAAAAATTTGCCAATGTTCTGCGCCGTTAGGACCAAAGACTTGAAGCATTTCTTGTTACAAGACAGTGTGTGAGAGAGAATCATGATGTCGTAGGTGAGAAATGTGTCCGATTGGATGATGGCTCACCTGCACTAAACGAGGCTGCAAAGAGAGAGGTCTGGAGACGCCACTATGAAAGGCTGCTTAATAAAGAGAATGAATGGGAGGAAGAGAGTCTGCCGCATGTCAACCCAACAGAGGGACCAGCTATCCTAATTGACAGTACTTTGGTAGATAAAGCGATCAAGAGTATGAAGACAGGGAAAGCCCCCGGTCCATCAGGAATCACTGCAGAGATGCTCAAAATATCTGGCAGTGTTGGCTATAGCCTAATGACCCATATAGTTAATCAGGTAATACACGAAGGCGTCATACTCAATGACTGGTGTAGCAGCACCATAGTCAACTGCTACAAAGGTAAAGGTGACGCTCTAGACACAAACAATTACAGAGGTATCAAGTTGCTGGACCAGATAATGAAGGTCATGGAGAGAGTCATAGCCAAACTATGCAACAATATCAAAGTACGGCTAAATAGCAAGATAGTTTTTGTATGTGGCAGATGCTCAGGAGCAATAAACACTGAGAATGTGCAGAAAACAACCTTTACCACACTCCAGCATGAAAAACTAGAAGTAGTTGATAACTTCTGCTACCTAGGTGACCAAGTTTGTTGCGGGGGAGGGTGCACTGTATGACGCATGTGTATGAACAGCCATGCCACATGGCAGTGAAACATAGGCCGTGACTGCTGAGGACATGCGTAGGCTTGCAAGAAACAAAGCCAGTATGCTTCGATGGATGTGTAATGTAAGTGTTCATACTCGACAGAGTGTAAATACCTTGAGAGAAAAGCTAGACCTAAGAAGCATCAGTTGTGGTGTGCAAGAGAGACAATTGTGCTGGTATGGACATGTGGCAAGAATGGATGAGGATAGCTGTGTTAAAAAGTGTCACACCCTAGCAGTTGAGGGAACCTGTGGAAGAGGTAGACCCAGGAAAACCTAGGTGAAGTGGTGAAGCACGACCTTCGAACTTTAGGCCTCACCGAGACAATGACCAGTGACTGGGACCTTTGAAAATATGCAGTACGTGAGAAGACCCGGCAAGGCAAGTGAAAGCATAATCTGTGACCTCTGCCAGAAGTGTAGCCAGCTCACTTATTCGTATCTTTACCTCTTTGGACACTAAAAATCCTGCATGTGAAGACCTGTTGAGGCAAGTGAATTTGGAATTTGGAATTTGAAACTTGAAATCGAAATCGAACCGAATCCGTCGACTGGCACCCATGCCAACCTCTCCTTCATTGGACACTAAACTCTGCTTGCGAAGACCTGTTGGGGCTAGTGAAATCGTAATTGAACCATATTGGATGACTGGTCACTGCACCAGTGGAGCACTAATAACAGCACTGTCGAGTGTGTTCATTGCCAGAGCAGCTGTCTGGCTTCTGTGCTAGTGGCCCGTAAATAGCACAATTAGAGTGTAATCGTTACCAGTGTTGTCTTCTAGTACTTGTGCTGGTGGCACGTTAGAAAATCATTTGAGCGAGGTCGTTGCCGGTGCCACTGGACTGGCTCTTGTGCAGGTGGCATGTAAAAAACACCTTTTTGAGCCTGGCCATTGCCAGTACCCTGTGACTGGCCTTTGTGCCGGTGGCACATAAAAGCAGCCACTACACTCTCGGAGTGGTTGGCGTTAGGAAGGGCATCCAGCTGTAGAAACTCTGCCAGATCAGATTGGAGCCTGGTGCAGCCTTTTGGCTTGCCAGTCCTCAGTCAAATCATCCAACCTATGCTAGCATGGAAAGCGGACATTAAACGATGGTCATATATATATATATATATATATATATAAATGAGAATGTGTGTGTCTGTGTGATCCCTAAAACTCCAGAACTACACAACCAATTTCATTGAAATTTTACACATGCCTTACTTAGGGTCCCAGTTGTGTTTTAGTCAAAAAAAATGTTTAACTTCTTGCATAGTTTGAGCCCACAGCAACAACAGCAACATAATATTTCCTCCACTATTTAAGTATTACATGTCAAAAGTGAAACAAAAACAGTCATGTCAAATACTTTCACTTTAAAAGTGAAACTTTTGTACTATTTCAGTATCAAAACTGAAACAATCACATTTCGATACTGTAATGACAGATACTTTCACTTTAATAGTTTAATTTTCATACTGAATCTACTACAGTGAAACTATACTCTCACATATATACAGACATACATACATATATGCATATATATATATATCTGCACAAATGTATCGATATACATGTGTATATATATATATATATATATATAGCGTGGCCGTTTTCGTGCGGGTGACACGTAAAAGCACCCACTACACTCTCTGAGTGGTTGGCGTTAGGAAGGGCATCCAGCTGTAGAAACTCTGCCAAATTAGATTGGAGCCTGGTGTTGCCATCCGGTTTCACCAGTCCTCAGTCAAATCGTCCAACCCATGCTAGCATGGAAAGCGGACGTTAAACGATGATGATGATGATGATGATTATATATATATATATATATATATATATATATATATATATATATGTATATATATATAGATAGATAGATAGATAGATAGATATATATATCTGCACAAATGTATTCATATACATGTATATATATATATAATGTTCAGGTGCAATAAAGACTGCAAACAATGAGGAAACAACTTCTATCTCATTCCAGGGTGAAAAACTAGAGGTAGTCGATAGCTTCCGCTATCTGGGCGACCAAGTTAGTAGTGGGGGTGTGTGCGCTGAAAGTGTAGCTGCTAGAATAAGAATAGCCTGGGCAAAGTTTAGAGAGCTCTTACCCCTGCTGGCGACAAAGGGACTCTCACTCAGAGTAAAAGGCAGACTGTATGACGCATGCGTACGAACAACCATGCTACATGGCAGTGAAACATGGGCTGTAACTGCTGAGGACATACGTAAGCTCGCAAGGAATGAAGCCAGTATGCTCCGTTGGATGTGTAATGTCAATGTGAATACCCGTCAGAGTGTAAGTATCTTGAGAGAAAAGCTGATCATTAGAAGCATCAGTTGTGGCGTGCAAGAGAGACGATTGCGCTGGTATGGACATGTGGTGAGAATGGAGGAGGATAGCTGCGTGAAAAAGTGCCACACCCTAACAGTTGAGGGAACCCGTGGAAGAGGTAAGCCCAGGAAGACCTGGGCTGAGATGGTGAGGCAAGACCTTCGTACATTGGGCCTCACCAAGGCGATGACTACGGACCGAGACCTTTGGAAATGTGCTGTGCGTGAGAAGACCCGGCAAGCCAAGTAAGATCGTTGCCAGTGCCCCTGGACTGGTTCTTGTGCGGGTGGCACATGAGATGCACCATTTTGAGCGTGGCCGTTGCCAGTACCGCCTGACTGGCTCCTGTAGGATTTTCGAGCGAGATCGTTACCAGTGCCCCTGGACTGGCTTGTGCGGGTGGCACATAAAAGACACCATTTCGAGCGTGGCCGTTTTCGTGCGGGTGACACGTAAAAGCACCCACTACACTCTCTGAGTGGTTGGCGTTAGGAAGGGCATCCAGCTGTAGAAACTTTGCCAAATCAGACTGGAGCCTGGTGTTGCCATCCGGTTTCACCAGTCCTCAGTCAAATCGTCCAACCCATGCTAGCATGGAAAGCGGACGTTAAACGATGATGATGATGATGATGATGATGATGATGATATATATATGGAGAGACAGAAAGAGAGAGAGAGAGAGCAAGATATATATGTATACATGTATACATATAGATGTATATGTACACGTATATGTATCTATATATATAAAAATGAGAATGTGTGTCTGTCTGTCTGTCTGTCTGTGTGAATCCCTAAAACTCGAGAACTACGCAACCAATTTCATTCAAATTTTACACATGCCTTACTTAGGGTTCCAGTTGTGTTTTAGTCAAAAAAATTTTTAACTTCTTGCAGAGTTCGAGCCCACGGCAACATAATATCTCCTCCACTATTTAAGTATTACGTGTCAAAAGTGAAACAAAAACACTGAAGTCAAATACTTTCACTTTAAAAATGAAACTATTCCACTAACTGAAACAATCACATTTCGATACTGTAATGACAAATACTTTCACAGAGAGAGAAAGAGAGAAAGAGAGAGACAGAAAGAGAGAGAGAGAGATGTATATGTATACATATACATGTATATGTACACCATTTCGATACTGTAATGACAGATACTTTCAGAGAGAGAGAGAAAGAGAGAAAGAGAGAGAGAGAAAGAGAGAGAGAGAGATGTATATGTATACATATAGATGTATATGTACACGTATATGTATAGATATATATATATAGATCTATATGCATACATGTATATGTATACATATGTGTAGATGTATATATATATAGATGTACATGTAATATGTACACATATATACATATATACATGCATACAGATATCTATACATATATACACCCATCACACACACATACACATGCACACAAACACACACATTAGTCATTTGTTTTCTTATCCAAAATTACGTCAAAAGTACTGAATGGATCTTTATGAAATTTGGAAATTATATTCTTTGCATAACGGCCATAACTCCCATATATTTTTGATGTTGATGAAATTTTAACCCCAACATAACAGATGAGCATTATTTGTAATTCAACGGTACAACAGTGTAAGACTACCCTTTCAGATATACTTACATTGTGATTTCTGCAATGTGGTGCATAAATTGTCAAGTAAATGAGACGCATCTTTGCCTCCACTGATTCACTTGCAAAATGTTGAGTAAAATTATTTCGTTGCAGACCTCCGGCCATTTTGTTTTGTTTTTAATTCTGTAGATGACCTCAAACACAAAGTCTTTCCCTACTTTAAACAAAACTACCAAAATCACAATTGGCTATGTGAAAGAGCAATATTAGCTCCAAAAAACGTAGCTGTTACAAAAATTAATCAACACCTGATGCATTCTCTTCCCGGCAATCTTCAAACTTACAAGTCTGTTGATACAGTTCCAGATACTATCCTCCTGAATTTCTCAATTCGTTGGAGCCTCCAGGACTACCTCCCCACATATTATCACTTAAAGTTGGAACGCCTGTTATGCTGCTCCGCAATCTGGAACCACCAAGACTTTGCAATGGAACACGACTTGTGATAAAGAAAATGATGTCACATATTATCGAGGCTACCATTCTTTCTGGATGTGCAAAAGGGGATGACGTCTTTATTCCAAGAATTCCTCTTACTCCATCAGGAGCAGACATTCCTTTTACATTCAGAAGACTAGAATTCCCCCTTCGTGTGACTTTTGCCATGTCCATAAACAAATCTCAGGGTCAAACACTGTCTGTAGCTGGTTTTCTCTTGGAAGAGCCCTGCTTCTCACATGGACAACTGTATATTGGCTGCTCAAGAGTGGGCAGCAAAAAAACCTATTTGTATATGCTCCACAAGGGAAAACAAGGAACATTGTTTACAACGAGGTGTTATAATCACAACAGCAAGAAAGTATGTACATGATCACCTTTTACGAAACTTCATTGACTTTCATATATTTATATTGATATACATATATATACGTGTGTTTGGGTGCGTGTGTGTATGTACATCTCTATATATAAAGATGATGCGTAGTCTAGACGGTGTTTTTAGATTTCATTATTCTCTTTAACCCGGGCAACGCTGGGTATTTCTGCTAGTAGATATATAAATGTAGATCTATATGCATACATATGTGTAGATGTATATATATAGATGTACATGTAATATGTACACATATATACATGCATACAGATATCTGTACATATATACACCCACACACACACATACACATGCACACAAACACACACATTAGTCATTTGTTTTTTTATCCAAAACTATGTTAAAAGTACTGAATGGATCTTTATGAAATTTGGAAATTATATTCTATGCATGACGGCCATAACCACCATGAAAATTCATATATTTTTGATGTTGATGAAATTTTAACCATACATATTTCACACAAATGAAGTAATATTTCTTAAATTTCTTCGTCTTAGAAGTTAGAAAGACCCCTTCATGGGGACTTGACACCCACAATTTAGTCATTTTTCCTAAACAAAGACGAATACAGTTGTACTATTGGAACCTATAGGGTCACCCGAACATAACAGATGAGCATTATTTGTAATTCAACGGTACAACAGTGTAAGACTATCCTTTCTGATATACTTAGATTGTGATTTCTGCAATGTGGTGCATAAATTGCCAAGTAAATGAGACGCATCTTTGCCTCCACTGATTCACTTGCAAAGTGTTGAGTAAAATTATTTTGTTGCAGACCTCCTTTGAGTCTTTTTATTATCACTAGGTCACACATAATCCCCCGATGGTAACATTGATTTCAAGGCCTTCCCAGATGAGTGACTGGTTGTTCTAAGACATTTATAGATTGTAAATTTTTTCTGCACAGTTACCTATTGGTATAGTGGTCATTTGCAAACTCCAGAAGCGACACTTTCATTTCCCTTTACTCCAAACGTCACACGTTATTTCAATTGGGTCATGCCCTTCCAATTGCTATACATCCGTAATGTATCCAACAGCTGTGCCTGTCACCTGTATAGTGAGGAATCCTACATTGGGGAGTAGTTACGACTACGCTAGGGTAGCCGACTGATTATCGTGATCATTCGTCTTTTGGTTTCCTGTAGCTTTACTCTCTTTTACAAACCCAGTGAACATACATATATTTCCTATTTCAAAGAAATTCAAACAATACATATTACACCCAAGTTAAAAACATTCCCAACAATTCAACTTCTCTGGCTGACATTAACATGCCCACCCCCAATAGGGGCCTTAACTCCCACATTTTAGAGCTCCAAGTGCTCCATTCTTCAGGAGCAAAATCCTTTTTACAGGGTCCATAACACTAGAATTTTGGAATATGCGCATAAATATCAGATATATAAAGATGAGAATGTGTATCTGTGTGAATCCATAAAACTCAAGAACTACACAACCAATTTCATTCCAAATTAACACATGCCTTACTTAGGGTCCATGTAGTGTCTTAGGCCAAAACAATTTTTAACTTCTTGCATAGTTCGAGCCCACAGCAATATCATATCTCCTCCACTATTTCAGTATTACATATCAAAAGTGAAACAATAACATCACTCTACTGTAATGTCAGATACTTTAACTTTAACACTGAAACTATTCCACTATTTCAGTATTACATGTCAAAAGTGAAACAATAACATGTCGCTACTGTAATTTCAAATACTTTCACTTTAATACTTTCAATTTCATACTGAAAGTATTAAAGTGAAACTATCCTCTCACATGTATATAGGCATACTGTAAGATCCAAGTTCAAAACATTCTCAACAATTCAACTTCTCTGGTTGACATTAACACACCCACCCCCAATAGGGGCCTTCATTCCCACATTTTAGAGCTCCATGGGCTCCATTTTTCAGGAGCAAAATCCTTTTTACAGGTTCCAGAAGACTGAAATTTTGGAATATGCGCATAAAGATCAATAGTATGGGATACATGTGTCATGATTAGAATTTTTTTTAGGGTGTGTAAAGAGGGAAAGAACCCTTATGTGCAATTTTGATGAAAATATAAGAGAAAAGTCTCATCCTTCAATTGCATGTAACATGTATAACACGGGCAATGCCGGGTATCTCTACTAGTATATATATATTTATATATATATAGCAATTAGAAAATGGAGGATAATATGCTGTACCCAACGACAGTGTATTCCATTGAATTAATTAACTTATTTTGTAACTAAAATGACAAAAAAACCACAAAATACAAATGTTTATCCTCAACCCCTAACTCTCTTGCATTGTATTTATATATATATATATTTTATATATTATATATATATATATATATATATATACAGACAATATATGAGTATATGCATATATATGTACATGTATGTATATACGTTCATCTACATGTACATATAGATACATAACTGGGTACATGACGTGGCAAAAGAACAAGGACAAAATGGTAAACAAGGTGCAACAAACAAGCAGGCCACATAGAAACATCCCCTTCATCAGCTGCCACCATTAAAACTCCAGCGTTTCGAAGAATTAAGGCAGTACGCATCGTTAAAATGGTTCTTCCCACGAACACAAATTAAATTGTTTTCGTGGAGGGTAGTGGCGGACGGAAAACAAGACAGGAAAAGGAAACGGTGAAATAAACAAACAAAAAGGCTGTACAGCCAGACGTGAAGTGTGTATGTCTTGAACGCTGTGAAGCACGTACAGGAGGGGCAAAGAAGTACGTGCGAGCTTGGTGATTCCAAGAACGAAAAGAAATAGCAGCCGGACACACGTGACCAAGGTTGTGTGAAGAGAAAGAGTAGCAGAGGGAAAAGGAGGGGGGGAAATAGAATAAAAGTGAGCAACGAGAGGTAGAGAGAGAGAGAGAGATAGTAGTAGTAACGGTGAGAGGCGAAGGACGAGTAACAAGAGATAGAGAGAGAGAGAGAAGTAGTGACAGGTAGAGGCGAAGAACAGTAGAGGGAAGAATGAGAGGGGGAGATAGAAATAGAGAGAGTCGCGTTAGAAAAATAGTTAAAACTTACTGTACAAAGGTAACGCGTGCGTTCTGTCGTGATACAAAGAATATATGAGTATATGCATATATATGTACATGTATGTATATACGTTCATCTACATGTACATATAGATACATAACTGGGTACATCACGTGGCAAAAGAACAAGGACATGGATTTCGTAATGAGATAAAAAAAACCAAGGCTGTGTATAATATAGAACATTTATAAATAGAAGGTCTTGCAGCTATTTCCAGGATATTTATTATATCCATTCATCGGAGGACTGTGTGAAAGGATGGTTAAGCAATAGTTAGTTTACATAAGATAGGAAATAGAGAATGAATGTAGGGATATTGTATTTGTAAATCCATTGTTTAGGCAGAATGGTATACATATAAGATACCAATACCTTGTGAGTAAAATCCAATAGTCTTTAAGACTGGTCATTGCATTTGTAAATTCATTATTAAGATTCCAATTCCCTATGAGTAAGAACCAACAGTCTTTGAAATTGGTCATTCCAAATACAGAGTTTATACACAGTGTTATTGAATCAAGGGTTCCGTTTTAAGTGACCTAAAAGCAGGGGATGTATTAGTAGGGTCAAGTCGAAAACAGGAAGAGAAAAAATGTGGAAAGAAATAGAAGAAAAAGGAAGAAGAAAATAATAAAAGGAATAAAGAAAAGAAAGGAAAAGGAATACAAAAATAGAGATAAGGGAAAGTGTACTAGAATGGTCAGTGAATATAATAAGAAGGTAGGAACGGGAGCATAAGGGTGAAAGAGAGAGAAAGGTATTAGAGTGTAGAAAGATAGAGGAAATGGGGGGTTATGGAGAGAGAGATATAAAGCTTTAAGGAGTGTCAATTGCAGTGATAGTGTCTAAATGATGGGGCAAAAGGAATTAGGATGGTTGGATAGGTCAGTAGTATTAGCAGTAGAATAAAAACATGTGTACATATGTATGCATTAGACATGTGTGTGTATATATATATATATATAGTTAAAAAAAACACAAAAAACATTAACAAAAAAACAACAAAGTGAGGACGTGATACGGATAGTGTTATTGGACGCTCGGGAAAGGAAGGAGATATATATATATATATATATTTTATTTATACATATCAATATCTACACATATAACTGCTACTCATATGTATATGGATATGTGCACACCCACATATACGTGTATCTGTATGTCTTATTGCCCCTGTATATGCATGAATATATACCTTATATACATACATATACCTAGAGATATGTATGCGTATACACGCATATACACACACATGAGGGTGGCAAGGCCTGCTATTGTTAGAAGTTTTAGTTGTTTTTTTTGAGATAATGTATGTGGTTGGCGAGTGTTGTAGATTTACTATGTCTATTGTATCTGAAAGAGTGGAGGTGAGCGGCATATCGTTGCTTAAAATTTTTGGTTGATCCTATGTATATGGCTGTAGAGTTGTGTAATAGATTAAGGACAGTGCATTTGTAAATTACATTATATCTTCTGCAATGGGTTTGTAACGGGCAGGTGGTTCCAGGACGGCAATTACAATTAGGTGAATTTTGGGGACTGTGTTCGGTAATAGAGGAGGTAGTATCTTCAGATGAGAGGTTATAGAAGTGGGTAGAAGATTCTATATTATTACTATTAGTAACATTATCATTACCAACGTTGCTATTATTACTATTGTTGCTATTAATTGCACTATTTGTAGGGGTGGTAGAGATTGTATTGGTGCTCTGGGCAGTGTCAGTATGATGGGTTGGATTGTGGTTGTGGTCTGATATAAGGGTATCTGTGCTGGAGCTGTGCGTGTGTTGAGTGTTCGTATGACTAGAGTTGTGGTGATGTGAGTTTTGATAGTAAAGAGATAGCTTTTGCTTATTAGAGGCTGCTACAATAGATTCGAAGTTGGGTGAGGTAGAATAGGATAGTTTCAGGGTGGATTGATTAAAGATAGAATGATATTTATGTTGTCAAGGGAAGTTACAGTATAGTATTTTAAAGAAGGATTTAGCTAAGTTCTTAACGTTAAGTGAGAAAGGGGGTGTGTACCACAGAATAGAGCGTCCACCACATTTTTTTTGGTGAGGGGTCTAGGAGTCATGTTATCTAAGTTTTTAGGTAAAAGAATGCTATCTATATTTTGGGGAAAGTTATGAGGGTGGCAAGGCCTGCTATTGTTAGAAGTTTTAGTTGTTTTCTTTTTTGACCTAGTGTTAAATGGATGTGTGTGGGGTCTAGGTTATCTAGGTTCAAGACCTTCTAGGGTTCCATTAACGATTGTATGTTGTTGATTGCAATTGTGATGGTTGGTTCGTGTTTGGGATGTAATTTGGGATATGTGTTGTTTGAGCCTGGTGTTATGTATGTATTCTATTTGTTGGGAAAATCTGCTAGCGGCGAGTGCTTCATTATAGTATGGTGTGTGATGATTTCTTCTGTAGAAGAGAGGTCAGATATGCGGTTTGAAATGCCCTTGATTATGTTATTGAAGGTGGATTTGTGGTGGTTGGAATGGATGTTAAGGTATTTAAGGTATTGGTTAGGTTTATGGTAAGCGCAGTATTGGGAGGTTGATAAGTTTAAAGTTGTGTCAAGAAAGTTAGCAATTTTGTGAGTGTTTTCGAATGTAATAGATAGGTTTAGGTTAGACTATAGGTTTAGGTTAGAGTATTGGATTTTACTCACAAGGTATTGGAATCTTATATGTATACCATTCTGCCTAAACAATGGATTTACAAATACAATATCCCTACATTCATTCTCTATATGTAAACTAACTATTGCTTAACCATCCTCTCACACCTTCTCCGATGAAGGGATATAATAAATATCCTGGAAACAGCTGTAAGACCTTCTATTTATAAATGTTCTATATAATACACAGCCTTGGTTTTTTATTTCATTACGAAATCCTTATATTCACACACTAATATATGACCTACGTTGGACCCCTTATTCACATAATCACCGAACCTGGAACTTGACTATGGTCTATCCACAGCACTTACTCAGCATTACCTGAAACCTCTGGGCCTAACTGACACCACTTTCGCTCATATATATATATACAGTTATATATATATATATATATATATTAAAATACATATATACATTCTTTGATAATAATAAGAAAATGTTTAAAACAGTTTAAAAGAAAGTATTTAAAAGAGTTCGTTTTCTGTTTGTTTTTTTCTTTGTTCGAAAAAAGTTTCTTTTCTGTTTTCGTTTTTATGTTTCCGTTTCTCATTGTGTTTAACATTTTTTTTATGCCCGGTACCCATATATGCATGTATGTATACATATAGATGTAGGTATGTACATATATGTATGGATATATGCATATATTTATATATTATGATATATATATATATATATATTTGATTCATGCCACCCAAGACACACCAAAACAAACATCCTTTCAGCCTTGCAAGAAGGATATGCACAATAGTGTCAGAACAAAATACCAGAGACTTTAGACTGCAAGAACTCAAAAATACCCTAATTGACAGACACTACTCAGTTCAACTCATAGAGGATGGAATCAGATGTGCATCACAAATTGACATAGAAAGCTTAAGAAAAGTTCAACACAGCAACACACCTTCCCCGAAAATACGGCCGTACATATCCACATACAACCCCAGAAACAAAGAAGCCTTTAGCATCATCACCCAAAATTTACCAACGCACATATATACACACACACACCCATATATACGCGCACGCCTACATACACAGCCACATACACATGCACACACATACACACAGGAGTGCACACACAAAATAACACACATACCTGGCACACATACGCACGCACACACATAAACACACACATACACACCCCTCACATACATAAAACTACACACACACATACACAACACACATACACATATATACACATGCACACATACACATATACACACATGCACACACGCACACACACCTCTCACATACACAATACTCACTCACATACATAACACACACGCACGCACGAAAACATACACAATATACACATACACGCACGCACAAAAAATATACACACGCGCACACGGAAACACACATACAGACACACATAAACACACACACACCCGTACCTAACACTCACAATCCCCCACACACACGCACATGCACACACACACACGCACACACCCACATACACACACACACTTCTCACCAACACTACACACTCACACAGACATGGGCATAAACAACACACGCATATACAATAGCAAACGCACGCACACACACGTACACAGCAAGAACGATATGCACAATAGTGTCAGAACAAAATAGGCCACAGTTGGCCTTCCCTATTTTCTTCTTAATCCTTTCAATGGTGTTCCATGATTTGCTCCTATAGAGTGGACAAATCCCAATCCTATCGTTACGTTTGATTGTTTCAAATTTCTTCATAGCTCCTTTGTATACCCTGATCCTTTCTTTATGGCTGTAACCTGAGAACTGCATGTGGTGAACGAAATGTTGTATATGTCTCTTTAATTCTGTAGGGTTGCACATGCAGGACACATTTCGCATTACTCTGACGAGGTCTGCCATCGATATATTGAATTTGGCATTGGCCGCAATAGCCGAGTTCTGGTGGATCAGGTATTTGGAGGCCATAGGTTTTGTATAGTGTGAATGGAGGATTCGGGTTTTATTATTCTCAGTTTCTAGCCAGAGTTCAGTATCTAATACAGGTAATTTATGGTTAGGGTGTTTAGTAGGGTAGTCTATCGTAACCTTAATACTCTGGTGGATGGAGTTAGCTATTTGCTGGATGCTCTCCATAGTATTAGTTTCTATTTCTATTTCAAGAGTACTCTCTTGTGGGGGTATCTTTACCACTACGTTGATATCATCGACATATCAAGAGTACATATTCACGAGTATGGAGTTCTGTGTCAGGCGTTCCTTAAGCCTTCTGTCCCACCATACCATGAAGAGATTGGCCACATCACCGGCGATACTAACACCGATGGCTGCCCCCTCGTCCTGGGCGTGTAATTTGTTGTTAAACTTAAATGTGTGGCCTTTTAGGGTAACCTTTATACTAGCTCCTAGTGCATGTGCGATCATTTTCTTTACCTGATGAATATTAGTGGGGGTCCGTATGGCTCTAGTCCATCCACTCCATCTCTCTATAGGGGCCTTCCTAGCCATAGAGGTAATTGTGGGTGGTCTGCCTCTTAAACGTCTACTAGGGCAGAAATCTCGAATTTCGTATTTATCTAGATATACATCGTCATATGTCAATCTAAGTAGGAGGCCCAGTTCTTCTGTGTTGACATTGCGGAACTCTACTTCGCTCTCATTGATTATCTCCACGCACTTTTCCACCGCAAAATCCACGTCGATAGATGGGTATAGTGATACCACATCCATGCTACCCACTATACACCCTGTCAGGTTGCAGGTGTTGTTACAGTCGTTGATCCTGCTGAGATCTTCCGTGCTGTCACATACATCAGGTGACATCCGGATTATGGGGCGTATGATCATTGAGAGGAAGTAGGAAATCCTGTAGTTACTAGCAACATTCGCTCCACATTGATCTTGTTGGTGGTCCCACTACAGGATTAGTAGTTACTTTGTGGTCCTTACGAAGCCCATACAGCGTTGGAATATCGTTGTTCCAGGCTTGGAAATTGTTGGCTGTGTGCTTCTGGGGTCCAAGAACAATTGTCCACATCATCATGTGGCCGTTGAGGACCTTTTCTCTCTCCTCATGCGCCTGTAAAGTTGTTACCTTCATATTGGCGATGTGAGGTTGCATTGCCTGGATATAGTTTGGTAAGCTGTCTATTGACATCCTGCCAGACTTATCTGTGGGAAGGCATATCACTTCTTTGTTCCTCGTGCGCTGCATGAGTTTGTGTAGGCCACATGTGGGTATATTCCCAAGTTGTTGGGCCTCTGTCTCTTAGTGTATAATTCTAAAATCTGTCTAAGTTTTGTCCTAGCTATAGTGAATTGTGCTTCCATGTGGTCATAAGTATGTTTAGGGATGCAGACTCTTTTGTTAAAGGGTAATGTTGCTGGGTATATCTGGCTCATATTATAAGATTTGTCACATATGTTGAAGAATTGAGTGTCAAGGAGGTTGGTATTCATGTTGTTGGCCCCTCTGGGGTTATCTTCTTCATAACTACTACTACTATCACTGTCGTTACTGCTACCACCATTCACCCCGCTATTACTACCACTACTATTGTCACTATTATTACCACCACCACTATTATTACTATCACCACCACCACCACCACTACTATTACTATCACCACCACCGTCACCAATGCTGTCATTACTACTACCACCACCACCACCATCATCACCACTATCACTATTGTTACCATCACACCTAGTGTTTTCTGTTTTAAGTCAACTGACTCCCTGTCCAAGTATTCTGTTGCATTCAACTTTATTCTCCCTCTTGACCCCCGTGTTCTTGTGCTTATGGTTATCAGTGTGTGTGTCTGTGTGTCCGTTCCCCCTGTTATTGTTGTTGTATTCGATTTTATCTCTGTTATTGTTTTTGTATCTATTGCTTGACCTCATGTGTTCATTTTTGCTGTTGGTGTTCGTGGGGTTGCAGTTGTTTTTGTTGCTGCAGTCACTATTGATTGTGTTGTTGCTGTTGCTGATTGTTTTCATCCATGTTGTTGTTGCTCGTGTTGTTGCTGTTGTTGTTGTTGTACATGTTTAAATTCCAACGTATTTTTGTGAACGACTTTTCGATTTCGGAGAGGCATTGGATGGTATTTACCTTGTGATATATTGCATATTTCGGTGGTAGTTGAATTAGCGATTTTTCATCTGGGTCTGTTGTTATTCCCCCATAGATGTTGGCTTCATTGTCTCTGTTAAACTCTGCTGGTAGAGGGACATCTGTCATAACAATTCCGTTTATTGTTTCTGGGTATCCCTCTTTCTCTTCTTTTGCGAGTTTATATTGTTGTTCACATTTTAACCACGAGATTTTCTTTCTAAAGTGTATATTGCACTGGTGTATAATATATGTATTCTCTGCGTGTATTATATTCATAAGTGTGGTTCTCTCTGTTTGTGTGGTGATGTCACTAATTTCTTTTAATAAAATGCGTCTACGCTTATTTTGTTGGCTGAGTTCCTTATATATTTTATTCTTAATATTCACCATTAGCGTCCGTTTCAGCCTTTCAGCTTGACCCTTGGTGAGTTCTAGTTTTTCTACGCTGGATGTGACCCTGCTGGTGTATAATTTGGAGGAGACACAGTTTAACAAAATGAAGCTGTTGAGTCGTCACGGTTTTCCGTAGGCAACTGAATACAGTGTCTTTCAGTATCTTGCTAACCTGGCTAGGGCTCACGTTGTTCCGTTTATATATTTGCTTTATAAGATTTTTGATGTGAAATCGTGTGTTGAAACAGATGTTGTTGTACTTGGGGATGTTCATATTGCCAGTTTAGCCAATAAAAACACACGCACTGTATATTTGGTGTTAATTTGCTTCAGCTTTATATTACATTCTGGCCGAAATAGGATTAATGTAATATAAAGCTGAAGCAAATTAACACCAAATATACAGTGCGTGTGTTTTTATTGGCTAAACTGGCAATATGAACATCCCCAAGTACAACAACATCTGTTTCAACACACGATTTCGCATCAAAAATCTTGCAAAACAAATATATATATATATATATATATATGTATATATATATATATATATATATATATATATATATATATATATATATATTGAAAATGAATAAAAATGACAATGCCACTTTTTTAAAACATTTTTTGGGTGTTTTAATTAATTTACATGTTTCGGTTTTTTTGAAAAACCTTATCAAAAATGAATATAAAATATGTGAGAAGAGAAAAGGGCTATTAATAAAATAAAATTGAAATTAAAATTAAGAATGACATTCATAGTTTACTGTTATTTCTTGCATGCGCACGTGGTACTTTCCTTGAACATGGTAATCCCAACTTGTTCTTTTAGTAGATTACTACTATCTGTTTTAGTAAATTAAATAGTGGTCAGGGAGGGATTCTAGGAGTGGTTGTAGCCGTCGAATAACTAGCAGCAGTCATGATTATAACAATAGTAGTAGTAGTAGTAGTAGTGGTGGTAGTCGTCGTGGTTCTTCGATCCCCTTTGTTTATTTCTTATGAATAACTTGCAAATCTACGTATAAAAATATCAAAATATATATGAAAGTCTCAGTGTTGCTAGTTTAGAGAATTTAGACTTGGTCGGTATTTTCTTATAAAAAATATTTCTTTGCTAATGCGTTCATTTTGGCTAGCATTGTCTTTGAATCTGTATAGAGGAAACGTTGTGAATTTGGGAAATTTGTTGTAAGCACATTCGTCGATGTGCTGGCTGAGGGGTATTTTCCTGTTTTTTGGGATCCTAATTTGGGATTTGTGTACCGCCATCCTCTGATGTACGCTGTTTTTAGTGTGTCCAATATATTGCCGTTTGCATCCAGAGCATGTAATTAAGTAGATCAAGTTCTCCGAGGCACATGTAAAATTAGTTTTTACTGTGAAATTATGGCCTTGTTCTAATCGATGTTCTGATCCTTCTATTACGTTGACACAAATCCCACAGTTGGGTCTCTCACATTTTTTTACTGTAGGTTTAGTGGTTATCTACTTACTCGTGTAGTACTTTTACAAATCTTTTCAAATATATATATATATATATATATATATATATATATATATATACTAGCAGAGATACCTAGTGTTGCCTGTGTCACATGGAATTGAAGAATTAGACTTTTTCTTTTATATTTTCTCTAATGAACTGGAATACCTCTGATTCAAATTTCATCAAAATTGCGGATGAAGAATTTTAATGAGAGTTCTTTCCCTCTTCACACACCCTAACAAAACTTCTAATCATGACACATATATCCCATACTACTCATCTTTATGCCCAGATTCCAAAATCTACATCTTATGGAACCTATTCAAACATTTTTATTCCTGAAAAATGGAGCTCATGGAGCTCTAAAATGTGGGAGTTAAGGCCCCTATTGATGTGTGTGTGTGTGCATGTGGGTTCTTAAAGTCAACCAGAGAAGTTGAATTATCGGGAATCTTTTTAACTTGGGTGCTATATCTATTGTTCAAATTTCTTTGAAATCGGAAATATATGTATGTTCACTGGGTTTGTAAAATGCATTTGTGTACATTTAAACTAATTAAATATTATTTTACAGAATAATAAAATCAAAATTTCTTTGATTAAAACCCTTTCGAACAGGGAAGTATCCAAAGAGCATTTGAGGCACAATGCTTTATAAATACAAAAAAGGAAGCTCTGCAGCTGAAGCAACTCGAAACATACACTCAGCTTATGGGAAAGAATACTTGAATGAAAGAACTTGCAGAAGATGGTTTGCAAAATTCAGAAGTGGAGATTTTAGCCTTAAAGATGAAGATTGAACTGGACGTCCAGTTGAGTTTGATGAGAAGCTCCTTGAGGCATTACTTGAAGAAAATCCTGCATTATCAGTTGAAGAATTGGCAATAAAGCTTAGTTCAAAACATACAACTGTTCATTGTCATCTTCAATAACTTGCAAAGGTTCCTAAACTTGGAAAATGGGTGTCTCATGAATTGTCCGAAAGCAACTGCGAATCCCGAGTTGACATCTGCTCTTCTTTCCATTCTTGCGAACTCATTTCACCCTTTTTGGATAGACTTGTAACCGGTGACAAAAAATGGATCTGCTATCAAAATGTTAAACATAGTAAACAGTGGCTTGGTAAAAGGGAAAAAGCTCAACCACAACTGAGAAGGGAACTTCATGGGAAAAAGGTTCTTCTCTCTATCTGGTGGGATTGCAAAGGAGTAATTCACTTAGAATTGTTACCACCTAATGCAACAATCAATGCTCAAGTCTACTGTCAGCAATTCGAACGTTTGAACTAATTTTGAAGAAAAACAGACCCGCTTTAGTTAATCGAAAAGGAGTGATGTTTCATCAGGACAATGCACGACCTGCAAAGATCACATCACAGAAGATCGAAGAGATTGGTTGGGAAAAAATTCCTTGTCCACCTTATTCTCCTGACCTTGCTACTTCAGACTACCATTTGTTTCGTAGTTTACAGAATTATTTGGGGGACATAACTTTCGCAAGCCAGGAGGAGGTTGAAACTGACATTTCAGAGATCTTCGCTTTAAAACCAAAAGAGTTTTACATTGATGGGATTAAAAAGCTTGTAAATAGATGGAAGTCATAGATAATCAGGGAAAGTACATTAATGATTAAATTTCAATTAAATATAACATTTGATCACTTGTTTTCTTTATTCAAAATTCGGACAGAACTCATGGGATGACCTGATAGATAGATTTCATCCAGCACATCCCTCCCACTGTCGCAGAAGGTACTATACTCACAAGTTTTGATGTCACCAGTCTCTATACTAATATACCTCACACTTTAAGCCTAAAGCAATCATACACTGGGTAGAGAAACATAAAGAACAGATAAATGAACACTTCAAGACTGACTTCATCACAAAGGCCACAAGCCTAGTACTAGAAGAAAATACCTTTAGATTTAACAATAAAACATATTGACTGATAAAGGGCACAGCTATGGGTATGTGGTTTGCGCCCTTATGTGCAAACTTAGTTATGGGATACTTGGAAGAAAAACTTTATGAGGAAGTAGAAAAAACTTTTGATCTTGAGTACAAGAAATATATCATTAAAAAGTGGAAATGCTTCCTTGATGATTGCTTCATCTTCTGGGACAAATTGAATGAAGATCTAAATATATTTAACAATATACTCAACACACTTCACCCATCCATCAAATTCATGACACAATCCAGTTGCAATGAACTACCGTTCCTGGATATCCACATAAAAATACAGAACTCCAGTCACAACAGACATATTTTACAAAAAAACTGACACACACCAATATTTAAATTTCTACCATCCATACAGCATGGCAAGATGCATCTGTGCTCTAGTGACTGTCCCCAAAATACGTGAAACCCCGCTCAATGAACTCAAAAGCTTCCTCACAATGCAGAAATGCCCCTTAGGATTAATTAATGAGGGAATTAAAAAGGCATTGAAGCTGAACATCACCCAACTACGGACACCTAAGGAAAAAGTTAATGAAAACACAATTCAGTTCATTAACACACACAACATCTTTCACGCTATAAATTTGAACTTACCGATACTCCTACAAAACCCCAAAATGTAAATTCTGATTGAAAAATACACCTTACGGAATAGCAGACACCAACCAAAAAATCTTTAAAACACCTCACAAGGGCAGAATTCAAATCAGAGAATGAATCAGAATTCTTAGTCAAAGAATGTGGAGATAGATGTGGAACATGCAACAACGTCAACTTCAAATACTTGGAAAGTGGTTCTCACATAAAATTCAAGAGCAGATCCCTTTTCAAAATAAATGCAGATATGAACTGCAAAATGCAAAACCTCATATACTGCTTTATCTGCCCAAACTGCAAAGAAAGTTACATTGGCAAAACAAATAATTCCCTCTGCTAACATGCAAGAATCCACAGGCAACATATCTGACAAGAGGAATTACCCAAGATTCCATTAAGTAAGTATCTGGAAATATGCAGCGATGGAAAATTCAAAATTTTTCCATTTTTGAAAATGTGCACAGGATGATCTGCAATACCGAATTACACTTCATCAAAAAATTCTCTCCAAAATTAAATGTTAGAAAGAAAAGCGGAGATAGTACATTTTAACTACATTTCATCAAAAAATTCCCCCCAAAATTGAATGTTTGGAAGGGGTGACAGTACATTTTTTATTCCAAATATAACTAAAAGAGGAGAAAAAGAAAGAGGGAAAAAAGAAGGAAAAAGGGTAGAGAGAAAGAAAGCAAAATGACTTTCAGTGATGACCAAACCGCACCTGATTTTTTTTGAAGAGTTCACCATTCTTAAACCCATTCCAATACAATGGTAAAATAAATAAATGAATGGTGAATAAGAAGTGGGATAACCCTTCTCTCTCTCCCTCTACCTCTCTGTCTATCTGTCTGACTATCTATCTAGCTAGCTAGCTATCTATCAGCCTATCTACCTACCTATATTTTTATCTATCAGTCACCATTGTCATGGAACCTCACCCAGGAAAACAAAAACAATGTTCTCTTCTAAACAAAGCACCCAAAAAACATCTGTTTTATAGAAATGAACCAGCTGTTTGTACATTCACAAAATTTTATTTGACAAGTTTAAGAAAGGAACTAAATAATGAATAATTAAATAGATTTTTTTTGCAAATTCTGACGACTTTTTTCTCAATATAAATATTGAGAATTTGTGGACGTGCATAAATTACATTCACGTACACACACACATACTGCCTTTTATATATACAGATATATTTCTTGTCACTTTAATACGTTTAGAGATAGGAGTAAAATAGCTAGTACTAGTCTTAGTAGGTTTATTAGGGGATTAAAAGAACAAAATAAGAATTTTTCGTTAGAATGGTCAATTATTGGGAGGAATTTCCCTTACAATAAGGGTAGGAAGCATTGCCACTTGTGCAATCTTGAATTGTATTTCATTCTATTTTCAAAGCATAAGCTAACGTCTAATGGGTTCAGATGTGTTCACGTTCGCAAACATACTTATTTTTGGTTTAGATAATTTCATTGTTTATTTTCACCTATAGCTGAATTTTGTTATGATTGGGTATTAGGGTCTGGGTTTTGGTATTTTTAGTTTTGTTATTGCTCTATTTACATATACGTACATCCGTACATATACATGCGCAAGTGTATATACATGTGCATGGGTATACGTGGAAATGTGTGTATATATGTGTGTATGTGTATATATGTGTATGGGTATGTATGTGTATACGTGTGTATGTATGTATATGTATATATATATGTATATATGTATGTATATATATATGTATGTATATGTGTGTGTGTATATGTATATATATGTACATATATATATGTATGTGTGTATATGTGTGTGTGTGGTGTTTTGTATGTGTGTATGTATATTTGTTTTTTTTGTGTGTGTATATGTCAATATAAGTTTATAATATTTTAAAAATATCTTATATATAAATATGTATGTGGATGTGTGTGTATATGTGTGTGTGTGTGTGTATGTGTATATGACTTGAGAACTTTGTATGTATGTGTATGCATGCATATGCATGTGAGCATGCACGTGTTTGCATGTGTGTACAGGTGCACATGTGGGTGCATGCATGTAAGTGTGTGTGCGCATATATGTGAGCATGCATATATGTATATGTACATATATATATATATATATATATATATATATATATATTTGTGTGTTTTTACATATATTTATAGATATATGTATATGGCTAGAGTTACCTCCCTTGGACGTGTTTTGTTTTAATATGTGTGTGATATATGTGCGTGTGTGTTTATATATGAATCTGTGTTTATAAATATATAGGTGTGTATGTATGTGTGTGTATTTATGTTTGTGTATGTATATGTATATATGTATATGTATATACTTATGTGTGTATATATATTTAAAAAAATTTTATGACAAATAGCGTTCTTTTTGAAAATTTAAAAAAAAAAATATTTTCAGTTTTTGTAATTGTGAAATTTTCGCCATGAACGGATAGTATTTTTAAACCGAGTGTGTTTTTCTGGTGTTATACTTATTTTTTCCTGAAGATGTGTAAAAGAATTTTGATTTATTAAGTCTCTTAATGAATTCTTTATAGTGAAATATATATTGAAGAAGATAAATATGTTTATTTAATATAAACGTTTTTGCATCATAACTCCTTTATTATTATATATATATATATACATATACTTAAGGCTTAGTTGTGATCTGAACATAACTGCTTCTGACACAGAGAATTGGGGGCCCTTTTGGGCATTCTATTTTCCTTGCTGGAAGGGTTTCCAACCCATGGGCAAAGAGGGGTTAGATGATGGAGGTGGTGTTTTCAAAGGGCTGGCATGTGTAACCTGATCACCTCTGTCGATCAAACTCCCAAACCATGCGCTTGATTCATTCTGCCTAAATTTGACGTCGATGTTACTTAGTTTGGTTTGAAATAAAGAACTTTATTAGCTTAATAATCCTAACTTAATCCCGGACAAAGCTGGGCTATACTGCTAGTATATATATATATATGTATATATATATATATATATATATATATATATATATATATATATATATATATACATATATATATATATATATATATATATATATATACACACACCATAAATCCTCGCGTATATTCCACCCTTGAGTATAATACGCAGGGAATTTTTAGGGGACTGTACCTCTGAAAAACCTAAACCTAAATTTTGGGAAAAAAGTGCGGATTATACTCGAGGATTTACGGTATATATATGCATACACACACACATATATATATGTATATATATATATTCATTTTATATTTATATATACACACATTTATATATAAGAATAGCCTGGGCAAAGTTCAGAGAGCTCTTACCTCTGCTGGTGACAAAGGGCCTCTCGCTCAGAGTAAAAGGCAGAGTGTATGACGCATGTGTACGAACAGCCATGCTACATGGCAGTGAAGCATTGGCCGTCACTGCTGAGGACATGCGTAAGCTCACAAGGAATGAAGCCAGTATGCTCCGATGTATGTGTAATGTCAGTGTGCATACTCGACA
Source organism: Octopus bimaculoides (assembly GCF_046866305.1). Classification (NCBI taxonomy): domain Eukaryota; kingdom Metazoa; phylum Mollusca; class Cephalopoda; order Octopoda; family Octopodidae; genus Octopus; species Octopus bimaculoides. The sequence goes on from NC_142938.1 coordinate 34,497,328, forward strand.
GAGTGTAAGTACCTTGAGAGAAAAGTTGGACCTAAGAAGCATCAGTTGTGGTGTGCAAGAGAGACACTTGCACTGGTATAGTCATTTGGCAAGAATAGATGATAGCTGTGTGAAAAAGTGCCACAGTTTAGTGGTTGAGGGAACCCGTGGAAGATCTAGGATGAGGTGGTGAAGCACAACCTCCGAACATAAGGCCTCACCGAGGCAATGACTAGTGACCAAGACCTTTGGAAATATGGTGTGTGTGAGAAGACCCAGCAAGACAAGTGAGACCATAACCCGTGGCTTTTATCAGGGGTTTAGCCAGCCCACTTATGCGTACCTTTCCTCCTTTGGACACAAAATCCTGCTTGCGAAGACCTGTTGAGACAAGTGTAATCGAAATAGAAATTGAGCCAAATTCGTCAACTGGCACCCATACCAATCTTCCTTCATTGGATACTAAACTCTGCTTGCAAAGACCTGTTGGGGCAAGTGAAATCGAACTGAACCATATTCAATGACTGGCGCCCGTGCCAGTGGAGCGCTAAGAGCACCATCCGAGCAGGATCACTGCCAGAGCAGCGATCTGGCTTCCGTACCAGTGGCATGTAAAAAGCACCATTTGAACGTGATGTTTACCAGCATCGCCTTACTGGCACTTACTGGCGAGGTCGTTGCCAGCGCCACTGGACTGACTCCTGTACAGGTGGCACGTAAAATACACCATTTGAGAGTGGCTGTTGCCAGTACCGCCAGACTGTCCCTCGTACCGGTGGCATGTAAAAAGTACCCTATACACTCTCGGAGTGGTTGGCATTAGGAAGGGCATCCAGCTGTAGAAACTCTGCCAAATCATATTGGAGCCTGGTGCAGCCATCTGGTTCGCCAGTCCTCAGTCAAATCGTCCAACCCATGCTAGCATGGAAAGCGGACGTTAAACGATGATGATGATGATGATATATATATACTCTTTTATTTTTTACTTGTTTCAGTCATTTTGACTGCGGCCATGCTGGAGCACCACCTTTAGTTGAACAAATCGACCCCAGGACTTATTCTGTGTAAGCCTAGTACTTATTCTATTGGTTCCTTTTGCCAAACCGCTAAGTTACAAGGACGTAAACACACCAGCATCGGTTTTCAAGTGATGTTGGGAGACACACACACACACACACACAAACATGTACACACACTCACACACATATATATACAACGGGCTTCTTTCAGTTTCCATCTACCAAATCCACTCACAAGGCTTTGGTCGGCTCGAGGCTATAGTAGAAGACACTTGCCCAAGGTGCCACTGAACCAGAAATCATGTGGTTGATAAGCAAGCTACTTACCACACAGCCACTCCTGTGCCTATACATTTATATATATATATATATATATATATATATATATATATATATATATATACACACATATATATATATATATATATATATATATATATAGATGTGTGTATATTTATGCTAGCAGCTAAGCCCTGTTTCACCCGGTCTGTTTAGATGATGTGGCTGTGATCATTTTCGTTTAGGCATAATCTATAACAGCGTTTCTCAACCTTATCATTTCGGGTCCCCTGTTTCAGTTGGATCCTCCCGCTGCATGAAAATTTCCTCCCCCCCCCCCCCCTAGCAGATATCAGCTTCAGGAGTTGTGAAGAACGAATTTGTACATAGTCTGCTTCTGAGAACTATTCTATTGGACCTCTATGTAATCCTTAAAACATTGATTTAATTATGAAAATAGAAAGAAATTATACATTAATCCCTATTTTTGTAAGCAGTTGTATCTGTAAAAATTTTATTTGCAGAGAGCAGATATTGAAAGAAGATGTATGAAATGGATGTGTGTCCGTATTTTTACGATAGTTGTTAAATTTTTGAAATGCAAATATTTGAATGAAAATTAAGTTCTGACCTACATGGCAGCTAGACCTGGTAGAAATAGCAGCCAAATCTCCCTCAAAACATCCTACAGTCTCCGACAATTCTGCGTATTATGTAGTTTGAATGAGAAACTGTAACTAAAGATTAAGATTATTAACCGCACAAAGAGGTTAAAGAAGAGAGACAGCATAGCGAAAATTTTGGCTGACTGTCATCCTGTACTCCCCTTGTTGCTAGCGAAATGGTACATGCCGGCTGTGTGAGCAACTGATTCTTTTAATTGGTGGAAGAAAGAGGGGAATTCCATTAGAAAAAGTTTTAATCAATTTTCTTGGTAACTACAGTACCTAGGAAAAAAATACAAGCCGCATTCCAATCTATGCAACCGTCTCCACATGTGTGCCATTTTTCATGTGAATCCATCCAGCTGTTTGGCTGTGAACCTCAAAACAAGAAAGAATACAATGATCGCCCATGTCGAATTTATATAATAGATACATTTATATATATATATATATATATATATCATCATCATCATCATCATCGTTTAACGTCCGCTTTCCATGCTAGCATGGGTTGGACGATTTGACTGAGGACTGGTGAAACCGGATGGCAACACCAGGCTCCAGTCTGATTTGGCAGAGTTTCTACAGCTGGATGCCCTTCCTAACGCCAACCACTCAGAGAGTGTAGTGGGTGCTTTTACGTGTCACCCGCACGAAAACGGCCACGCTCGAAATGGTGTCTTTTATGTGCCACCCGCACAAGCCAGTCCAGGGGCACTGCCAACGATCTCGCTCGAAAATCCTACAGGAGCCAGTCAGGCGGTACTGGCAACGGCCACGCTCAAAATGGTGCATCTCATGTGCCACCCGCACAAGAACCAGTCCAGGGGCACTGGCAACGATCTTACTTGGCTTGCCGGGTCTTCTCACGCACAGCCCATTTCCAAAGGTCTCGGTCCGTAGTCATCGCCTCGGTGAGGCCCAATGTACGAAGGTCTTGCCTCACCACCTCAGCCCAGGTCTTCCTGGGCCTACCTCTTCCACGGGTTCCCTCAACTGTTAGGGTGTGGCACTTTTTCACGCAGCTATCCTCCTCCATTCTCACCACATGTCCATACCAGCGCAATCGTCTCTCTTGCACGCCACATATATATATAAATTTATATACATTTATATATATATATTTATATATATTTGATTATATGTATTTATTTTCTCTTAGTTAACAATTAACTCCGACAAAACAAATTGGTTAATAGATACCAGGGTAGCAAAGATCACAAAATAACTGTGGTGTAACTTCTGTTTACGAGGTAGAAACTCCCTGTTAATTTGGGGTATTTTGAATAAATATAAAATTTAATAAATGGAGTAATACGCATGTGTTAAATGAATTCTTTTATTTCCGACATATGTTTCAAAGATTACAAATTGTTCCTTCCAAAGGAATGAGTGAGGCAAGTGTAATTGAAATCGAAATCTAACTAAATTTGTAGACTGGAACCCATGCCAACGTCTGTTTCATTGAACACTAAACTCGGCTTGTGAAGACCTGTTGGAGCAAGCGAAATCGTGATGGCAACTGTACCAGTGGAGCACTAAGAGCATGATCATTGCCACAGCAGCTGTCTGGTTTCCGTGCCGGTGGCACGTAAATAGCACCATTTGAGTGTGTGCGTTACCAACGTTGCCTTCCTGGCACTTATGCCAGTGGCACGTGAAAAGACATTCGAGCGAGATTGCTACCAGTGCTGCTGGACTGGCTCCTGTGCAGGTGGCACCTAGAATACACCATTTCGAGCGTGGCCGTTGCCAGTACCGCCTGACTGGCCTTCATTCTGGTGGCACGTAAAAGCACCCACTACACTCTCGGAGTGGTTGGCGTTAGGAATGCATTCAGCTGTAGAATCTCTGCCAAATCAGATTGGAGCCTGGTGTAGCCACCTGGTCCATCAGTCCTCAGTCAAATCGTCCAACCCATGCTAACATGGAAAGCGGACGTCAAACAATGATGATATATATATATATATATATATATATATATATATATATATATTTTTATATACATTTCTATATTTACATATATATATATATATATATATATATATATATATATATATATATATATTTATATACATTTATATATTTACATATATATATATATATATATATATATATATATATATATATATATACATATATATATATATATATATATATTTATATATTTATATACATTTATAAATATACATACATACATATATATGTATGTATATTTATTTATTTATTTATTTATTTATGTGTTTCAGCCAAGTGGCTGCGGTCATGCTGGTGCACCACCGTGATTTTCACGTTCCTCGCATGGCTCTTCTCCCCCACCTGACATGGTCCAATCAAGAGTTTTGATGGCACATCTGGTGTATAAGAGAATTTGACATAGCTGCCCTAAACTGTGTCTCATTACGAGCCATTGGTTCGTCTGGTACCGTGGAGAGGAAAGTGTCAAGTTTTGTCTTGAAGACCTCCGTATCCATGTCTTGCATGTCTCTCAAATGTTTTGGCAGGGCATTGAAGAGCTGAGGTCCTCTGAAACCGAGGCTGCTGCAGTATTTCGTTCTTATGTGAGATGCAGTGGACGGTACCTTTGGCACCATGCAGTGGCGACCCGTGCGGGCGTTCCTGTAGTACTTGATGCCAAAGTTTGGCACCAGTCCTTCCAGTATTTTCCATATGTATATTATTACATATCTCTCCCGCCTGCGCTCCAGGGAGTAGAGACCTAGTGCCTTCAGTCGCTCCCTGTAGTTCATCTGTTGGACTGTGGCGATCTTTTTTGTATAGTGCCGCTGAATTGCCTCGAGTTCTGCTGTCCGCTTAACACTGTGTGGTGACCACAACTGAGAGCAATAGTCTAGGCGGCTCAGAACAAATATCTTCCACAGAGTCAACATGACTTTTTGATCCCTTGTACGGAATGTCCTCAGTATCCACCCTGCCAGTTGTCTGCACTTTGCTGTTAACTTGACAATGTGCATGTGAAATGATGCATCACTACACATGTTGATGCCCAGATCTCTTACTGTTTGTGGTTCTGGGATTGCAGTACCTCCAGGCCCTGTGTATGCCAGTTGGGAGGTGCTTGTGGTCTTGTAGCGCAGTACTTGAAATTTTTTTGCATTGAACTGCATATTATTTTGCTCTTCCCACTCATATATTGCATTTAGGTCATTCTGCAGGCTTACAATATCATCAGGATTCTTTATTGCCTGAGATATCTTTGTGTCATCAGCATAGCTAGTGACAGTGGCTCTCCGAGTGACCGTGGGCATGTCCAGAAGGGCCACTATGAACAGTAGTGGCCCCAGAACAGTTCCTTGTGGAACACCGCTCAATATTTGTGTTTCCCTAGATAGTTCTCCATTGGCTGCAACTGTCTGACTTCTACCATTCAGGAAGTCATGCAGCCACTCTCCTAATTTACCAGCTATGCCAAGGTTTCGCAGCTTGTGACACATCAAGCCATGATCAACTTTGTCAAAGGCTTTTGCAAAGTCGAGATATATCACATCAACATTTGAATGGTCAAGTAGCTGCTTCAGGACCCAGTCATAATGCTGCAAGAGCTGCGTGAGGCAGCTTCTACCTGGACGGAAACCATGCTGGGTCTCATTCAGCAAGTCATTTTCTTCTAGGAACGCAATCAATCTCCTTCTGACAATTCGTTCCATGACTTTGCTAATATGTGAAGTCAGAGAGATGGGCCTGTAGTTCCCAGCCTCTGCTCTGCTTCCACCTTTATGGATAGGACATATGGTGCCTTCCTTCAGCTTTTTGGGAAGTTTACCATTTGCAAGGAAACTCTGGAAGAGTATCCGGAGTGGTCCTGCTAGTTCTTGTTTACACGACTTTAAGAGGACAGCTGGGAAACCATCGGGGCCAGTTGCCGAATTTGAGCTCATTTCATTTATGGCAGCTATCACATCTTCCTCTTCAATGTCGATGTAGGTAATGGATGCAGTCTTTTTCTGCTGAGTGCTATTGTCAAAGAAATCAGCTGGGTTCTTTATCTGCATGTGACTCAGAGGAGAAGTGAAGACACTCTTGAATTGTGTACTGAGCACTTCACTTATCCATGTGGGATCTGCAGTCAGTGAGCCATTAGGCAGGAATAGGGGTCCTATCTTATACTGTACCGTAGCAGTCTCCTTTGCAAATCTATAGAAAGCCTTGGGGTTTGTTTTTATGCTTTCTACTGCTCTCTTCTCCTTCTCTGCTCTCTCCTTTTCATGGGAGAGTTTAATTTTGTTTTCTATTTCTAATAGTGTTAGTTTTAATTTAGCCCTTTTCCTATCCTCCAGTTCTCTATTTAACTGGTTTGAGACCTTTGTTCTGTGTCTCATAAGGATTTTCCTGTCTCTAGGAATTCTATTGGCATGTTTGCTGGTCTTTCTATATGGCACGTATTTGGTGCATATGTCTTGTATGGTTGACATAAAATGACTTAGTTTGAGGTCATTGTCTTGTATAGAAAGGCTGTCATGCCAGTTATATATATATATAGTGTTGATAAAAAGTGTAGGTGGCATACAAGTGGATATATATTTATAAAACAGAAGTTTGAAAATGCCACTATATAAAATAAATTTTAATTGGAGTATATGTAATCTGGGTATACCCCCCCCCCTTAAAAATTTTTTTTTTTTTTACGGAATCCTATGTTTCAGACCATGGAGAATCCGATTCTGGAAAAAAAATTTCAAAAATCTCAATTTCTAAATTTCGATCCCCTCCCCCCCGGTTTTTATATAGATCCACAGGGTAAACCTAACCCTAACTCAAACCCTAACCCTAACCCTAACCCTAACCCTGACCGTAACCCTAACCCTAACCCTAACCCTAGCCCTAAACCTAACCCTAACACTAGTTTTGTGAGATTTGGCTGTTATTTCTAGCATGTAAATAGCCTGCTTGGTGGGGGGTGGAATTGAAATTTTTCAAAAAAATTTTTTCAGAATCGGAATCTCCATAGCCTAAAACGTGGGATTCCGTAAAAAAAATTAATTAATAAGGGGGGGAAAGGTTCAGATGATATATAGTCCATCTCTACCAGATATTTTATATATTTCAGTTCTTGAAAAAATAAGCTGTATCAAAAATACATATTTAAAAAAAAAAATGTAATTAAACGAAAAGTTCATAATTGTTTATTTACTGGTGTCAACATAGTCCACGTGGGAGCGTTTTTTTGTGTGGGGACATAATGTCTGTCTAGTGCGTTGACTTGAATCACTGGCTGTAGTAGTAGTAGTAGTAGTGACCGTGTTGGTAATGGTGAGCAGCAGTAGTTAATTGGTTGTAGTAGTAGAGGAGGAAGCAGCAGCAGTGGCAGCAGCAGTAGTAGTACTGACCGTAATAGCAGCAGTAGTAGAGACTGTTGGTTGAAGCAGCAGTAGTAGTAGTGACCGTAATATCGGCAGTAGTAGAGACTGTTGGTGGTAGTAGTAGTAGTAGTAGTAGTAGTGACCGTAATAGCAACAGTAGCAGAGACTGTTGGTCGTTGTAGTAGTAGTTGTAGCAGGGACCGCTGTTTGCAGTAGTAGTAGTTATCGTGACAGTGGTGGTGGAGTTGTAGGATTCTGTTTTTCTTTTTTGGATAACCAATATATGATTTTAATGTTACTGGCCCAGGGTGTTTAAACTTGGCCCAAATTTTCTAATAAAATGAAGCTCTTTGTTTTGACGTTGGATGAAAGTTGCATTGTTATTGAATTGGTAAAGTGGGAAGGTCATAAACTTTGGATTTTTATTCGGTGTACATCTGTCTATGTGGTCGCTGACAGGTATTTTCCTGTAGAAATGTAGGGTAGGGTTTTTCATTTTTCATCCCCTTTTGGTTTTGGTTGTCTCAGGTCTTCTATATTCAATTTAAGTGTTCGTTGGATTGTAGATTGTAGTTCATAGAATTGTGTGTTGCATGCCTTTGGGTTTTGAAATGGTGTGGTGGGTCCCTGTGGGTGTTTTAGGGTTGGTTAAGGTAGTGTGGAGTGCGTTTTAAATGTCTTTCTCTGGTAGGGAGTGTATTTAGATTTCTCGGTGGTTGTTCCATTGTGTTGGTATGTGGTTTTGTTTTTCTTAATTTTATGAAGGAGTTGTTGGACATGTGTTCAGTTTTGAAGTTGGTTTCATTATCCAAGAACCAGTTGGCGCTCTTTTCCCATCGTTGAAGGGACTTTAGTTCCTCATTTTCACATTCTTCTTCGTTTGTTAGTTTGTTGATGTCTTCGTTGATTTCTTCATCTATGGTTTTTACTTTTTCTTCATTTGTCTTAGCTCTCAATTTTAGTAGTTCATTTCCATCTTCATTTTTTCTAATGACATTCTTTTCTCTAAGTCTTCTTTGTGCTTCTGGTTCTTCCAGGACGGGTTTTATTTGTAATTTGCGGGGTATGATTAGGGGTGTCGAGTTCGGCCACTTTTGGTAAGTCTCTGCTTGATTCTGATTTTGTATCATTTTCCAAAATGCGAATTTTCTGTTTTGCTGTAGTTTTCTCTGTTGTGGTAAGACTTGGTTTCTTATTTGTAATGTTGATGTTATTGCGTTCCTCCCATGTGTTCCTTCGTTTTGTTGTCCTTGTTTTGTAAAGTTTGTAAAGAATGTCTTCATTGTATCACATAGATTTCCAAGGTTCTCGTACATTTCAGAGGGTGTTTTCTTCGTTTTGGTTTCTTCATCATTTTGTGTAGAAGGACGGGGTGTTGAGTTGAGTTTGTTTAAGACTGTTATTAGGTTTGAGTTTATGTTCTTCAGTTCTTTTAGTATCTCTTCATTTATAGAGATGATGCTGGTGTCTGTTTTAGTTGGCATTTTCGGATCTCGTACGTGATATGATATTGATAAAAGGTGTAGGTGGCATACAAGTGGGTATATATTTATAAAAAAGAAGTTTGAAAACGCTATATATAAAATAAATTTTAATTTATAATTTTCTCAGAGATATTTTACATGTTTCGCTTGAAATACATATTTTTAAAAAAAATGTAATTAAAAGAAAAGTTCATAATTGTTTCTTACTGGTGTCAACATAGTCCACGTGGGAGCGTTTTTTGTGTGGGGACATAATGGCTGTCTAGTGCGTTGACTTGAATCATTGGCTGTAGTAGTAGTAGTAGTGACCGTGTTGGTAATGGTAAACGAGAGTGACCTCTGTCCGTGTAAGCAGCAGTAGTTAATTGGTTGCAGTAGTAGAGGAGGAAGCAGAAGCAGTATCAGCAGCAGTGGAAGCAGCAGTAGTAGTACTGACCGTGGCTGTGTGGTAAGTAGCTTGCTTACCAACCACATGGTTCCGGGTTCAGTCCCACTGCGTGGTATCTTGGGTAAGTGTGTTCTACTATAGCCTCGGGCCGACCAAAGCCTTGTGAGTGGATTTGGTAGACGGAAACTGAAAGAAGCCTGTCGTATATATATATATATATATATATATATATATATATATACACACACATATATATATGTATGTGTGTATGTGTTTGTGTGTCTGTGTTTGTCCTCCAACATCGCTTGACAACTGATGCTAGTGTGTTTACGTCCCCGTAACTTAGCGGTTGGGCAAAAGAGGCCGATAGAATAAGTACTAGGCTTCCAAAGAATGAGTCCTGGGGTCCATTTGCTTGACTAAAGGCGGTGCGCCAGCATGGCCACAGTCAAAAGACTGAAACAAGTAAAAGAGAGTAAAGAGAAAAAAGAGAGAATATTTATATTTATATACATTTATATATATATATATATATATATATATATATATATATATATATATATATATATATTTATATCAGAACTAGAGGAGAAATTTCAGGTGTGGAAGCAAGGACTAGAATTGAAGGGCCTTAGAGTCAACCTAGCTAAAACCAAAGTCCTAATAAGTAGGAAGGTAGACAACACACAAACCCCTTCAGGTAGATGGCCCTGCTCGATCTGTAGAAAAGGCGTAGGTAGAAACTCTATAAGATGTACCCCGTGCAAGCTATGAACACATAAGAGGTGCAGCAATATCAAAGAAAGGTTAACTTGGAAGTTAGCTTTTGTATGTAGCAGATGTTCAGGAGCAATAAACACTGAAAATGTGCAGAAAACAACTTCTGCCACATTCCAGGGAGAAAAACCAGACGTAGTTGATAGCTTCCGCTATCTAGGTGACCAAGTTAGTAGTGGAGGAGGGTGCGCTGAAAGTGTAGCTGCTAGAATAAGAATAGCCTGGGCTCCGATGGATGTGTAATGTCAATGTGCATATTAGACAGAGTGCAAGTACCTTGAGAGAAAAGTTGAACCTAAGAAGCATCAGTTGTCGTGTGCAAGAGAGATAATTGAGTTGGTATGGTCATGTGGTGAGAATGGATGAGGATAGCTGTGTGAAAAAGTGCCACACCCTAGCATTTGAGGGAGCCTGTGGAAGAGGTAGGCCCAGGAAAACCTGGGATGATGTGGTGAGGCACGACCTTCAAATATTGGGTTTCACCGAGGTGATGACTTCTGACCAAAACCTTTGGAAGTATGCTGTGCGTGAGAAGACCCGGCAAGCCAAGTGAGACCTAAATCCAAGGCCTCTGCCAGGAATGTGTACCTTCCTTCATTGGACACTAAACTCTGCTTGCAAAGACCTGTTGAGGCAAGTGAAATCGAAATCGAACTAAATTTGACGACTGGCACCCATGCCAACATCATCTCCTTCATTGGACACGAAACTCGGTTTGCGAAGACTTGTTGGCTCAAGCGAAAGCGAAATCGTGATGGCACCTGTGCCCAGCGTGTCCTCCCTGGCACTTGTGCCGGTGACACGTGTAAAGACATTCGAGTGAGATCGTTGCCAGTGCTGCTGGACTGGCTCCTGTGCAGATAGCACGTAAAATACACCATTTTGAGCGTGACTGTTAGCACGTAAAAGCACCCACTATACTCTTGGAGTAGTTGGCATAAGGAAGGGCATCCAGCTGTAGAAACACTGCCAAATCAGATTGGATCCTGGTGCAGCCATCCTGTTCACCAGTCCTCAGTCAAATCGTCCAACCCATGCTAGCATGGAAAGCGGACGTTAAACGATGATGATGATAATATCCATACATTTATAAATATATACATTTATATGCATTTATATATTTACATATATGAGCAATCGTCGTAACAAGACGTACTTTTCATAGCTCCGGCCAGTCAGTAGCCAAAGAAACAGATTTCAACTCAAACCAGCAGTAACTTTCCTTGTTTTTAGCCCCAGAACTCTTGAATTCTACTATTCTACTATCGTCATAGCATAAATTTACACAAATTTATGTGCAACCTGGAGAAACAAATATAAACCAAAACCAAACCCAAGATTAGTTCTAAAACTAGTCCCGTGAGTACAATTATTTTCTCTTGATTTCTAATTAAACACACAGCTCATTTTGATTTGTACTAAATACACTGAACTCTCTCTCACACCCCGAGATATAGCCACGCATTTCTGAATATATCGACACAAACTTTTCAACGGTGCATTCACTATTATACATGAAGTCATCAATAACCGGTGTACAGTGTATAATACTGTCCCACTGAATATGACCAATAATATTCTAAAATGCCACTGGGTAAAAAACGAAATCAGTGCACTGATAAACGCTTGGTACACTCACCGTAATGAATGTGTAAAAGCTAATGTCTACAGTAAAATCCCTGAAAAATTAGCATCACAATACTTTTACAGATCTGTAAAACAGGTTGAAAACAAAATAAAAGAAATCACAAGATCATTTCATACTTTACACATGCACATGGCAACACTAGAAGCCATACTTGTCAATGGATGTAGTGCACCAACTGACCCAATTCCAACAGGTCAGAGCTCACTTCAACGACCCAACCCGTTAGCCAGCAACAAACAACATCCTCATTGATATCACTAAGTGATCTAATTCCACCCAACGCTACCATGGCAAGACTGGACTCACTACCACAACAACAACAGCCTGCTACTGATACTACATTGGAAGCACCTTGTTTGGCACCACTATCTGACCTGATTCCACCCAGCCCTACTGTTGCAAGTCAAGTTTCACTGCTGTTACAGTAACAACAACAACAGTCTGCTACTGCTACTACAGTAGGACCACTGACCAATGAGCCTGCCAGAACAGAAAAACCTTTACTATGCCCACGTCAAAAATCCTGTCATTACCATTCTCAAGGTAACTGTAGATTTGGCCCCAGCGGCACCAACAACAAGGGACTCTGTGCTTTTTTCCATCCTACCTTATGCCGTAGACTTGTTAAGGGCACCTGTCCATATGGTATAATTGGAAAAAACTGCCCTCACCTCCACCCCAAATACTGTCCTAAATACAGAGTCTATGGTCCTGATCCTAAATATGGATGCACAAAAGGCAATGGATGCACCTTCTTCCATCCTAAACTGTGCCAAACATCTGTGTCACTAAGGATGTGCTTGAACCCAGAATGCAACCACCACCATCTGAAGGGCACAAAACGATCAAAAAATAAATATAAACAGCAACAGAGGAGACCTACAACAAAAACAAAATACAACCACATTTCACCTTCTACAACCAAACAATGAAGACAGAACTATGGGAAAACCATAACACCAAATAATATAAACATGAGCTATGTATCCTCTGTCCAAGTGGCAAACCAAAGAGGCAACTCTTTTTTACTAGCTTATCTAGAAAATATGAAGGCCGACCTAAGCCAGGAGATCCAACGAGCTATCAGCAACCATTTATGCAAAACACAAGGAACACACACCCACCACCAACTAGAACATCATACATACACAGCTCCATACAAAAACTACCCTCATTGCTACCTCTGAACAACATAAAACATAACTTAGAACAATGCAAACATCAAGCTATCCTTACCTTGACATTCCTGTTAAATGTACGGTGGCATCAACCCATCACTCATTGCCCAAAAATGGAAGATCCCATATATAGAGAATTGGCTTGCCGAAACAGCACATTGCTTCCCTTTCTTTATCCTTACTGAAACTCACCTAAACAGCACACATATGGATGTTGAGGTGAAACTAAAAGATTTCACCATCATCCGTGCAGATCACACAGACCAAAATAAAGAGGGGACAGCCATCTTTCTCCATGACTCCTTTTCAGTTGATGCCAAGGACATATTTTCCAATGGCTATCGTGAATTTATATCACTATTCAACAAGGCCAAAGACATAATCATCGTCGGTCTATACAGGCCTCCCCAAGCACCTCTAAAGTGCTTTGAAGAGTGCCTCAACAAAATCAAGTCTTTCTTTCAAAAATACAACTCTGGAAACATACTAGTGATGGGTGATTTTAACCTCCCTCATATAAACTGGCCCACAAATACTCTGAAGTTAGGCAAATGCTCTGCAACAGATAAAGCAGCAGCAGAATTACTCTTTAACCTAATGGATAAATTCTTCCTGACTCAGCTAGTGCTCGAACCAACAAGACAGAATAAAATGATCTTGGATCTAATATTAACCAACCACTCTAGCTCTGTTCACAGTATTTCAGTTGAAAAACTCTTCTCTCAGACCACAACATGATACTCTGCAATTTTAATTGCCGGCATATCAAAACCAAACCAGCCAATCCCACTCCACGGCACTCATTTGACAACATAAACTTCCACAAAGTGGACTGGGAAGCAATCAGAAAGGATCTGTCCTTCATCGACTGGTCTTTCACTCTCAGTTCTACTCACATTGAGACTGCATGGCAACACTTTGAGAACATTGTCACCTATACATGCTCAAAACATGCTCCTACAAAATCCACTAACACAAACAGAAACCGGCTCCCTAAAAAGAAAAAAAACACTCATGAGGCGCATCAAAAGACTCGATAAAAAAATCAACCATTTAAAATACTCCCACATTCAACAACAATGGAAAGGCTGGAGTTGGAAAAACTCCATCTGCAGACCAACATGAAAACCTCCATTGAAAATCTAAAAGCAGCAGAGGAACAGTGGGTAATCAAAAACATCAAACAGAACCCAAAAGTGTTCTATTCTTATGCAAATAAGTATAGAACCACTGTCTCACCCATTGGACCATTGATCGATGATAATGGTATTCCCCAACACAATGCTAAAGAAATGACAGAAATACTGCAGAAACAATACTGCTCTGTCTTTAGTGATCCCACTGATATTGACGTAAGAGAAGTGAATGAAGTTGATTCCCAACATAAAATCTCAGACATAACCTTCATTGCCTCAGACATCATAGCAGCAATAAATAAGGTCAAATACTATTCTGCTGTAGGCCCTGATAGATTCCCCGCTAGTCTCCTGAAGGAATGTAGACACCAACTTGCAGTCCCTCTGACCAACCTCTGGAGAAATTCTTTAGACTCAGTCTGTCATCCCAGTTTTCCCTCGCAGTTAACTATCGCCCAATTTTACTCACCTCCCACATCATTAAAATGTTTGAAAGAGTGGTAAGATCAAAGATAGCTGACTTCCTGGAGACCCACAAACTCCTAAATGCAAATCAGCATGGCTTTCGCTGTGGCAGGGACTGTCTAACACGGCTCTTACACCACATCAATGCTATACTTAAAGCCTTGGGAACAAGTTCGAACTCTGATGTCATATATCTTGACTTCAGTAAAACATTCGACAAGGTTGACCATCATATCTTACTCTCAAAATTGGCAAATGTTGGAATCCGTGGAAAACTTCTACACTGGATTAAGTATTTCCTGGCGAATGGACCACAAGAAGTTGTAGTCAATGGAGTCCACTCAAGCCCAGCAAAAGTCACCAGTGGTGTCCCTCAGGGGACTGTCTTGGGCCTGCTCCTCTTTCGAGCATTGTAAATCACTGCAAAGTGAAAATATTTGCTGATGACACTAAGCTCCAGCAAATCATCAATGAAGAAGAAGAAGACCAAACTCAACTCCAGTCTCATCTATATGCTGTGAGTCAATGGGCAGACAAAAACAAAATGCAACTGAACAAAGGAAAATTTGAGCTGATGCATTTTGGAAGAAAGTCAATACTAAAACAGCCATACTCTCTTCCTTCAGGGGAATTGCTCACGGCATCTAATACTATCAGAGACCTGGGTGTAATTGTTGATAACAATCTCAGTTGGAGTGCCCACATCAACAATAAGGTCGATATAGCTTGTAGGATGAGCTCCTGGATCTTAAGAACCTTCCGGTCCAGAGAACAAGGTGTCATCATTCCACTTTTCTCCTCCTTTGTATGGCCACATCTCAAATACTACTGCCCCTTGTGGTCTCCCCATACAAAACAAAAGATCTTGAGGATTGAATCACCCCAGAGGGCACTCACTAAATGAATTGAAGGCATGACTGATCTTGATTACTGGGACCACCTTAAAGCCTTGAAGCTCTACTCTCTCCAGCGCCGCCACGAGTGGTACATCATCTGTACGATGTGGAGAATATACCACCAGCATTGCCCAAACGACCTGAACATTAGTTTCAAGGTTTATCCAAGGCTGGGACCACAGGCCATATGTCCCCTGTCCAATTCAGGATCACAACATATAGGTACACTGTGACATAATTTCTTTTCCTCAAGAGGCCCTGCCCTGTTTAACATTGTCCCGAAACGGATCAAAGAGGAAAAAGATCCCATCACCTTTAAGCATGTTCTGGACAGATATCTTCAAGGAATACCAGATAAACCACCCATACCTGGATACAAGTCACTCAACAAGAACTCACTACTCAAATGGACCATAAACAAAACTTGACTTAAAAAGGATTTAGATTATTCTATCAGGTAGTGCTATTAAGTTAAACATAGCCTGGACCAATCTTAGGTCGAAACATATCTAAGTTTATATATATATATTTATATATACACACATTCATATACATTTATATATTTACATATATATATATATATATATACATTTATGTATATATTTATAAAGTGATGGTTTGTTGCCAACTTAAATCATCATCATTGTCGTCGTTAAACGATGATGATGATGACGATTAATGTGACAGTCCCAGGAAAGGGAAGAATGCAGCTGCTATTTAGCCCCAGGAAACACTGTTTCCAGTTAGCTGTGTGACACAAGCGTACTGGGTCCTTATGTTTTCCAACAGGGATGATAAGGCCCTCCAACCAGCAAAGCCAGCATCCAGAGACTAATTTCAGAGTCATTGCTCTTCATCAGTCTGGAGTAGCTTGGCTTGCTAGCTTAATTCTTTATTACAGGCACAAGGCCTAATTACAGAGGGGTCATGCAAAGACATGCGAGAACATAAAACATATGAAGGATGAATGTGAAATGAATATAATTACAATGCAAATGAGCCGGTCATCTCGCTCCTGCTGCGAGATGAAACCGAGTATTCTTTTACCATTAACTTTTACATAACCTCTAGCCTCGCTCCGAGGTGAAACCGCAACTTCCCTTTTCACTTTTACCCTACCATTATAAACCTTTTAAACAAATGTTCATATAGTCCTTACTTCTTTTTTTCTTTTAAACCTGTTCATTCAACAGTTTCTTAATTTACTTTTTTTTTTTCCTTTTTTTTTCCTAAAAAGTTCAAACGATCATTTCTCTGTTACAGCTTTTACAAAATTATAATGACTTATCACTTCTGTCTCTCACACTGTCTTTCAATTATGCACTCCTTTTAAGTTGGGGTGTCCTATCTCACTATAATTTTTCTTTTTGTTTGTGCTTTTCATGTTGTCTCTTTTTGTTTCTATTTTTTTGCTGTTTTATGAGTTTTGTATTTCCATCTCTAAGTCCGTGTGTTCTTGTATTTGTGTGTCTGTGTGTCCATTTGGCTGCAACTCTATGTGTTTTGTCTGTGTGTCTATGTCTTTAGGTCTCCGTAATTCTGGGTTGTCTTGTTTCTGGTCTGCATGACTCTGTCCTTCTAATTCCTTTGCTGGTACTTCCACTGGTAAATTTTCTCCATTTCTTGTCATGAGTTGAGTTTCTTCTTCCATTCCTTTACACTTCTTCACTTCCACTGTCATCGGTGACTTTCTTCTCTCTCTTTTCCTGGGTTTTACCTCCGCCAAATTCCCACCATATTCTGTTCTCTGCTTCTGCTTTTTTTCCACCACTATATCTTCCTGAACACTCTCTTCCACCATTTCTACTGCTGCTCTAGGGCATTTCCTTCTCAGGTGCCCTCTTTCACCGCATCCGTAACATTTTGGGGTCTCCCCTCCAACATTATTTCCAGTTTTTCACTGTTTGGTAATTCCACAGTTTCTGCCATTTTGTCGTAATATTCTGCATAATGATTCATATTTCCCATACCATAAACCGTCAACTAATTTAAAATATTTAAAACAATGCTTAAGCCCATGTTTCAGAAAAATTTAACTAAGCTATTCTTAACTCTTTGTAATTTTTGGTTAGAAACACTTCGAAGGTAGAGTAGACAATCATCACGATATAGACCTCCGTTGATGTTTGGGAATTGGTCAGCCACGTCATAAGGGATATATATACCAACAAAATTAGTGATTTGTGCTGAATCAGAACTTCCCATCATGACATCAAAACTGTCAGGTGTATCTTTCCTGACCCAGGGCTTGTTATTGAATTTAATTATAGATTTTCTGGCAGCTTTGTTGTGAGTGAGCCAGAGTGCCCTGTTGAGTATGATTGGGTTGATAGAGGAATAGAAACTAGAAATGTCAAACTGGATAAACTTAGTGTACTTCTTGTTATTAACAGAATTAAACCAGTCGACCACTTGGAATGAATTAGACCATAAATTAAGATTTAATTTTTTAACTAAGGTAGGAATTTATTTATCTAGAATATTTTTGCTAAGTACGCCGATGTCAGAGGTAGGACAAAAAAGTCGTAAGGTTGGGTTATTAAAAAATTCTGTTTGTGATCTTTTAAAATAGAACGAGGTTGTTTAGGATCAAGAGGTTCTGTCTTCATCGGATGTGTTTGGTTTCATTCTTTCCCTGATGAGAAGATTGTATTGTTTTACACCATTTTATTCCTTCTGGAATAATACGAATGTTTTCTTCGAAAGATATGTTGGAAGTAACAAGATTTGAATAACACCTACGTTAACTCCATTTATTTATTTATCTATATGATACAAAAACATTTCACCTAAACCTGGAGTTTCTACCTTTATAAGTAGGTTGTTACATCCTTGGTACTTGTGTGAATTTTTGCTACCTTGGTAACTCTTTATTTATTTTTTCCGTGTTATTTGTAAACATTGAAAAAATATAAAACACACGGCATTCACATACAAACATATACAAATATTTACCTATACTGAAACACTAAAAACACATACATACACATATACACTAAACATACAAATATTGATACATATATACATATATAGAAATATATACATGCAAAATATAAATGTGAATATAGATACTAATGTATATATAAGTATCTACATACTTATATATACACATCATCCATCTTCATATGCATGTTCTAAATGCACAACTTTGTTGTTACTAATTAGAAAAAGAATCAGAAGTGGTGGGAGGAAGAAAAAAGTGAGAGAAGAAATTAGTTGAAAATCACATTCCTAAAGTGTCTAACAATAAGAAAAAAGACACATTAAAACTCTTATGTATAATAGTCAAGCCTATAAAGCAGATATAAATAAACATGCATATCTCCATAAATACATACATATATACAAAAGTAAAACACATGTATACATGCATAGAAATATACAAATAAACATATATGCATATGTATATATCTACATACATATAAACAAAAACATACATATATTCACCATATTGTATATATGCATACAAATATATTTAAAACTGTTTGTCCAGTATATAGAATATTAAAATAGGAATAAAAAGAGTGCAATAAATTAATGCAATATTATTTTAATGTAATATAAATTTGAAAATATGAAGATGAGTAAAATTTCTACCTCGGCAAAATTTAAATCAGAAATTTAGCATCTGGCGAAAAATCCCCAGATATTTTGCTTAGTTTGTTAAAGCTCTGCCAGCACCATCGCCTTACCAGCAATGATATTAATAAGAATAGATAAATGCAATGGAAGTAATTAAGTAAATAATAAAAATCATAATGAGAAAAGATAAAAGGAAACAAATCCATTTGGGTATTCAATATCTTTAAAACACATTTTGGGCAGTTGTAAGTGAACTTTTTAAAGATGTGCATTAAAAATCAAAATTTGTGAGGTATATTGTGGGCTAAATTACAGCATAAAAAGCAATCATATAGCCCAGAAAGTTGTATTTAAAAATAATTGTTACAATAAAACAATGAAAATAAAATGAAAATAATATAAAAAAAATAAAATAGAATAAAATAGAAATAATAGTTTGTAAACAGTCAAAAGTTTTCTTGAAAGATGAAAAATGTATATTGAGTGTAATACTAAATGATGCCTGTTTTTAGGTGAAAAAGCCTAATTCAAATGTGAAAGTCAATATTATCTGTACAGTATTTTTTCACTCGATATTTTATACCTTTTTTATGTGACGGTCGGGGGCGAATACTCTATTTTATTTAAAACTAGCAGAGATACCCGGCGTTGCCCATGTTACATGCAATTGAAAAATGAGACTTTTCTGTTATATTTTCTGTAAGGAACTGGAATACATATGATTCGAATTTCATCAAAATTGCACATGAGGGTTCTTTCCTTCTTTACACACCCTAAAAAAATTCTAATCATGAGACATGATCCCATACTATTGATCTTTATGCGCATATTCCAAAATTTCAGTCTTCTGGAACCTGTAAAAAAGATTTTGCTCCTGCAAAATGGAGCTCATGGAGCTCTAAAATGTGGGAATGAAGGCCCCTATTGGGGGTGGGGGTGTTAATGTCAACCAGAGAAGTTGAATTGCTGGGAATGTTTTTAACTTGGGTCTTATAGTATGCCTGTATATATGTGAGAGTATAGTCTCACTTTAATAGTTTCAGTATGAAATTGAAAATATTAAAGTGAAAATATTTGAAATTACAGTAGCGACATGTTATTGTTTCACTTTTGACAGGCAACACTGAAATAGTGGAATAGTTTCAGTGTTAGAGTGAAAGTATCTGACATTACAGTAGAGTGATGTTATTGTTTCACTTTTGACACGTAATACTGAAATAGTGGAGGAGATATGATATTGCTGTGGGCTCGAACTATGCAGGAAGTTTAAAATTGTTTTGGCCTAAGACACTACATGGACCCTAAAAGAATTTTGCTCCTGAAAAATGGAGCTCATGGAGCTGAAAAATGTGGGAGTTAAGGCCCCTATTGGTGATGGGTGTATTAATGTCAACCAGAGAAGTTTAATTGTTGGGAATCTTTTTAACTTGTGTGTAATATGTATTGTTTGAATTTCTTTGAAATAGGAAATATATGTATGTTCACTGGGTTTGTAAAAGAGAGCAAAGCTACAGGAAAGCAAAAGACGAATGATCACGATAATCAGTCAGCTACCGTAGCCTAGTCGTTACTACTCCCCAATGTAGGATTCCTCACCATACAGGTGACAGGCACAGCTTTAACCCTTTCATTACCAAACCACCCAAAGCCGCCCGAAAAAAATTTTGGTTCATGTGACCAAGGCGCCCAAAACCGCCCGTAATCACCTATTCATATTTAAATGAGAATATCCGAGCAAATCTCGTTAGTACATTCGTGAAAACACGTGATTATTTGTGTAAACAGTATATGCCAGGAAAGCCCACAAAATGGGGGATCAAAGTTTGGAAGATTTGTGAATCAAATACTGGGTACTGCTCTGAATTTGAATTTTATACTGGCAAAAGAGACAGTAATGAATCCAGTAATGTGCACAACTCTTCTATAATAATATTTTGTTGTATACCCAATTGAATATTAGCTAATAACCCATTTTCTATAGCGATGTTTGAACAAAAATTTTAATAATTTTATATTTTGTTGAATTTACCTGTAATTAAAGTCACTTTGTGACAAAAATTTTGGTATAGAATTGGTTGAGAACCTTTCGTTAAATTATCTTCCAAAAATCACATTAATATGTTGATAAATAAAAAAGTTAGAGTTGTTTAATGAAACCAGACTAAATTTATGATTATGTTAGAAATTAATTGAAACACATGAAGGGTGTATTTTGGTTAGAAATATGGTAACGAAAGGGTTAAAATGCATTATGGATCTATAGCAATTGGAAGGGCATGACCCAATTGAAACAACAATGTGTGATGTTTGGAGTAAAGGGAAATGAAAGTGTCGCCTCTGGAGTTTGCAAATGACCACTCCACCGATAGGTAACTGGGAAGAAAATATTTACAATCAATAAATGTCTTAGAACAACCAGTCACTCATCTGGGAAGGCCTTGAAATCAATGTTACCAACTAGGGACTATATGTGTGGCAATGATAATAAAAAGACTCAAAGGAGGTCTGCAACAAAATAATTTTACTCAACACTTTGCAAGTGAATCAGTGGAGGCAAAGATGAGTCTCATTTACTTGACAATTTATGCACCACATTGCAGAAATCACAATGTAAGTGTATCTGAAAGGATAGTCTTACACTGTTGTACCGTTGAATTACAAATAATGCTCATCTGTTATGTTCGGGTGACCCTATAGCTACCAATGGTACAACTGTATTCGTCTTTGCTTAGGAAAAAATGACTAAATTGTGGGTGTGAAGTCCCCATGAAGGGGTCTTTGTAACTTTTAAGAAGAAAAATTTTAGAAATGTTACTTTATTTGTGTGTAATATGTATGGTTAAAATTTCATCAACATCAAAAATATATGAATTTTCACGGGGGTTATGGCCATTATGCATAGAATATAATTTCCAAATTTCTTAAAAATCCATTCAATACTTTTGACGTAGTTTTGGATAAGAAAACAAATGACTAATGTGTGTGTATGTGTGCATATATATGTGTGTGTGTATGTGTGCATATGTGAGTGTGTATGGGTGTATACATGTATAGATATCTGTATGCATTTATATATGTGTACATATTAGATGTACACCTATATATATACATCTACACATGTATACATATACATGTATGCATATAGATCTATATCTGTATATATATATCTATACATATACGTGTACATATACATGTATATGTATACATATACATCTCTCTCTCCCTCTCTCTCTCTCTCTCTCTCTCTATATATATATATATATATATATATATATACTCACACACACACCATTAAAGTGAAAGTATCTGTCATTACAGTACCGAAATGTGATTGTTTCAGTTAGTGGAATAGTTTCATTTTTAAAGCGAAAGTATTTGACATGAGTGTTTTTGTTTCACTTTTGACACTTAAATAGTGGAGGAGATATGATGTTGCTGTGGGCTCGAACTATGCAAGAAGTTAAAAAAATTTTTTTGACTAAAACACAACCGGAACCCTAAGTAAGGCATGTGTAAAATTTGAAAGAAATTGGTTGTGTAGTTCTCGAGTTTTAGGGACACACACACACACACACACACACACACACACACACACACACACACACACACACACATTCTCATTTTTATATATATAGACATTCTTGATTGTAAGGTACAACAAATATTATTATTTCTTAAGTAAGAAGCTATGATGGTAAACTCGTCACTTATAACTTAATTATAAGTATTTATCACCATGCATAACTCTTAATTCAGGCTGCATAAATGTTATGATGAATTATACATACCAAGATGCTGAACGTGCGTTTAATGCGTCTTGGTATGTATAATTCATCATAACATTTACACAGCCTGAGTTAAGAGTTATGCATGGTGATAAATACTTATAAATGACTAGTTTACCATCATAGCTTCTTACTTAAGAAATAATAATATTTGTTATACCTTACAATCAAAAGCATTGTAAACAAGATACAGTATCCGCCCCCCCCCCCCGACCGTCACATAAAAAAAAAATGGTGACCTCCCGACGTGATTTCGTAGATAAACCACCACATCATAAATTGGTGACTTTGTGAAAACTATATAAAATTTTATATAGAATATAGACAATAGTTTATTGTATAAATTTTAATAACAGATATATTTGACATTAAAGGTTGAAAGGAAAAGAATGCTGAAGAAAGAAACTATAGAAAATTTTTAACTGTACTTTCTAGCAATATAGAAATAATATTTAGTATATTTAGAGCTGTTGAAAGCTTAATAGCATAACATAAATTTTTTTTTCTTTCTGAAAAATTTTTAAATACATAAATGGAGCAGAATTTGAAAAAATTCAAGATGTCCGATTTTGATAGGAATTATACACAAGCTTCAGTAAATATATTACCATCTCCTCCATGGACTGGAGACACAATCATCTGGTTGGCACAACTAGAAGCAAGCTTTAAAGCAAATCGTATAATGAATGAAGAGCAAAAATACAGTATTATGCTAAGTAATTTGCCTCCACCTCTAAGCAATGAGATTAGAGATTTATTTTTAAATCCTGTCAAGCCAGTTTCCTATTCTGCAATTAAAGCAGAAATATTAAAAAGAACTTCAAATTCAAAACAGAAAGAATTTGCAAAGCTATTCACTAATGAAGAATTAGGCAATAAGAAGCCAACACAACTTCTTCGGAGGATGAATGTGCTTCTTGGAGATCAACAAATAGAAGGATCCTACCTCAAAGAGGTATTCTTTACCAAATTGCCTTACAAAACACAAACCTTGCTTCAACAATTGGCAGATTTAGCGGATGGCATTTTAGAATTGTCATCTAGAGAGTCCGTGAATGCAGTTCCATCTATTTCTAATGAAATACAGGCATTAAAAGAGAGTTACAAAAAACAATTCGAGTTGTTGACGAAGAAAATCGAAAGTCTTCAGCTCGAAAGAGACAGTCGCTCAAATAAAAGAAACGAAAGATGGTGAAGGAGATCAAAAAGTCCCAAGAGAAACACCATGTGCTGGTACCATTCAAAGTTCGGTGACAAATCTTATCGCTGTGTTAAGCCATGCTCATTTGATTTTCTGAACAAAAAAAAGGTCGGGAAACTTCTCAGCCACAGATTAGATACGACGAAAAACAATTACAAGCTTTTGAAAACATAAAAGATAAACTGTGTAGAGCAACACTTTTAAACCATCCAGTTCCTGAAGCAAAATTATCGTTGGTAGTTGATGCTTTCGATTTTGGAATCGGTGGAGTTTTACAACAATATCATTGTGGTTCTTGGCAACCACTATCTTTCTTTTCAAAAAACTTTAAGGCACCAGAAACAAAATACAGCGTTTTCGGCAGAGAATCGTTGGCAGCTTATTTGTTAATTAAATACTTCAGACATCTTCTTGAAGGTAGGTCATTTACTCTATTTACTGACCATAAACCGTTAACATATACATTTAAAAGTTCTTCGGAAAAATATTCTCCTAGAGAAATTAGACACCTTGATTTTATTTCACAGTTTACTGTGGATATACGGTATATCAAGGGTATTGAAAATTCTGTAGCTGATGCACTTTCTAGAATGAATGTAGATGCATTAAATTCATTAAGCAATATAAATTTGGAAGGAATGTCTAAGGATCAAGTTACAGATAAAGTATTTTCTTTATATAAAAATTCCAGTTCCATTTCTTTGGAATTTAAATTGTTGCCAATCCATTCATGTAAATCACATATTTGGTGTGATATTTCTACAGGTTTTTCGAGACCATTTGTGCCTGAAAAGCATAGAAAAGCTGTTTTTTCTACCTTACATAATTTATCTCATGCTGGTATTGGAGCTTCATTGAAATTGATATCAAGTTGATTTGTTTGGCCTGGTATGAATAAGGATATTAGTTCCTGGGTCAAGTCATGTATGCAGTGTCAAAAATCAAAAGTACATCATCATATCAAAGCACCATTGGGTACATTTGCGAATCCAGATGCGAGATTCCAACAAATCCACATCGATATAGTTGGACCCTTAACTGCATGTGAAAATAACATTTATTTGTTGACATGTATAGATCGTTTCTCGAGATTACCAGAAGCTTATCCCATCAAAGATATTTCTGCAAAAACTATAGTAAAAACTTTGTTTACTAATTGAATCTCTAAATTCGGTGTTCCAGATAAATTAACGACCGATCATGGTAGACAATTTGAGTCTACCCTTTTCACAGAATTCAATAAATTGTTGGGGATTAAAAGAATCCGTACAACTTCTTATCATCCACAGTCTAACGGCATGATAGAGAGATTTCATAGATAGCTAAAATCTTCATTAAGAACTTATTCTGATTCTAGCAGTTGGTTAGAAGCTTTACCAGTGGTATTGTTAGGAACCAGAAGTGCTGTTAAAGAAAATATACAATATTCTCCTGCTGAACTCTTGTACAGAATGACATTAACTCTACCTGGTCAAATGTTCGAAGAAAACAATTCTTTTAATGGAGATGTTAATGATTATGTAACTCACCTTCAGAGATTTCTTACTGATATCCCAGCTTTTACGAGAAAATTACAGAATGTTAAAAGTTTTGTTCCCTCTGATATTAATTCTTGGACTCATGTATTCATACGTAATGATGCTACTCATAATTCACTGAAATATAAATACACAGGACCTTTTAAAGTTTTGTCAATTAAAGATAAAACTATGACTCTGGATATGCATGGCAGAAAAGAGATTGTCAGTTTAGACAGAGTAAAAAGGCTTATTTTGACCAGTATCCTTGTCATGGAAATGATGATGCAAATGTTACATCTCAGAATAATATGAAACAGAGCGATACATCTCAGAATAATATGAAACAGAGTGATATTCTAAAAAAAACGAACCTAAGGTTAACGGAAACGCTCAAAAGTCAATTTTAAAATTACCTACCAGCGAAAAGAAAACTAGAAGTGGTAGAATTGTGCATTTTCCCAAAAGACTTACTCAGTTTGTTTGAATATATTCCTCATAAACTTTTGTATTTCTGGAATTTTTTGTTTATAAAAAAAATTTTGTAAAAAATTTTTTGTTTAGTTCCAGAAATTGAACATTGTGATAAACTTTATAAGAATGCTGTTGCTTTCGTTAAACCATGATGTGTGGTTATTTTCATTTCTTTAACATTGTAAATTTGTATATTTTAAAATTGTATTAATTCAAATATTGTATTGAGATATATACGTATTGTAATTTTTTTTTTATCGCAAAATTGAGAATTTTTCTAGTGAAGGGCTAATATAGCAAACTCATAAGAGGCGGAGAGATAGGTTCGTTTGCCCGAATAGGAGAAATTGTTGATTTCTCATTGGTTAAAAATTACTGCCCATATACGAATTCTGAACTTTCATTAAAGAAATCTTTCACGAAGTACTGTTCTTAGAATTCGTGTATGAGCAGTTATAAAAACCTTGATTTTGGGGAAACTCTCCAGTGATAGTTGGACTGTCACTCAAATCCACAATACTCACTCTCAGTGATTGTTGGGTTGTCAATCAAATCCATGACACTCACTCTCAAGTGATCGTTGGGTTGTCAATCAAATCCATGACACTCACCCTTTTGAGTATCGGCTAATCTTTATGCCATGTTCAATACTCAAATCCAACAAGATTGAATTGTTGTGAACTCTAGTAGTTAGTATGAAAGATTAGTTAGTGTGAATTCTAAGTTGTATTTCTCTACGACAAAATGACCTTACTTTCAAATTGTACTATAAATGCCAAATGTACATAAATAAACTAATGTAGAATTATTTCCTTTTACTTCACATTCTTTCAACTTGTTAAATTTATTTCTGTATTTATGAAACTGTGTAGTTTTTTTATGTGACGGTCGGGGGCGGGGACACTGTATCTTGTTTACAATGCTTTTGATTGTAAGGTATAACAAATATTATTATTATTTCATAAGTAAACTAGTCACTTATAAGTATTTACGCCGCCTGAGTTAAGAGTTATGCATGCATAACTCTTAACTCAGGCGGCGTAAATGTTATGATGAATTATACATACCAAGACGCTGAACGTGCGTTTAATGCATGCATGTATGTTGAAGATATGGATTTGTATGGACCGTCACAAAAAAAAACTACACAGTTTCATAAATACAGAAATAAATTTAACAAGTTGAAAGAACTTGAAGTAAAAGGAAATAATTCTACATTAGTTTATTTATGTACATTTGGCATTTATAGTACAATTTGAAAGTAAGGTCATTTTGTCGTAGAGAAATACAACTTAGAATTCACACTAACTAATCTTTCATACTAACTACTAGAGTTCAAAACAATTCAATCTTGTTGGATTTGAGTATTGAACATGGCATAAAGATTAACCGATACTCAAAAGGGTGAGTGTCGTGGATTTGATTGACAACCCAACAATCACTTCAGAGTGAGTGTCGTGGATTTGAGTGACAATCCAATGATCACTGGAGAGTTTCTCAAAATTCAGGGTTTTTATAACTGCTCATACACGAATTCTAAGAACCGTACTTCATGAAAGATTTCTTTAATGAAAGTTCAGAATTCGTATATGGGCAGTAATTTTTAACCAATGAGAAATCAACAATTTCTCCTGTTCAGGCAAATGAACCTATGTTCTCTCTCCGCCTCTTATGAGTTTGCTACACCTTGTAGCATGTCTGCAGGAATTTAAATGCTTTCATCTTTGGTTCAGTGTGTATTTATCCTGGAGCAGGATGAAGAGCTTTTCAGTCAGGTACAAATTGCAGCTCATTGGGCATCCTTATTCTCCATGCTTATATGGTGCAGCTTTCTCCAAGATTGTTCAGCTGATTTTGAAAGGACAAGTATCCTCTTCTTTCACTTGCCAGACATGTTTAGCAAAACTTGTTGCTGTCTTATTTTTGGGATATTGAAATGAATTTTGGTGGGAATATGATTTAGTCTTAAAGGAATTTTCTGAAGCTCCTGTATACATTTTGTATTCTTGTGAGCCATCTATTTGTATAGATTATTCCTTTCTCAAGACAATTTCCTCCTACCGGTCAGCAACTTTGGTCTTTACAATTACAACTCTTCTGGTTATTTCCGGCACTGTAGTTTCTTCTAATGGTTTTCATGTTGTGCTGGTTTTAATTAAAGAGGCGAAGCTCTTGCAACAAGAATAGCTAACCTTCAATGTTCCATTAAAAATTCTATGTTAGTTTTTTACGGCAATGTTAAATGCTGGATTAAACCACAAAACTTTCCTAGTTTTAGTTCTACATGTTCTATTATTGTCAGTAGTGGTTTGACTATACTGGATCTTTTCCGAGAATCCACTGTTCCTTAATTCATTATTTTAATATGGCACAGCATTTTGAAATGCTGTCTCGTCTGAAGATATGGATGATATGTGCCTTCCTATATTACTAACTAGATTCTTAAGTATTACGGATGGATGATTTAACTCTTTATTAATATAATGTAGCTTTTCATTAGGCTTATAGTAGGGTTTAAATTTGTCTAATTGCAAATCTAACTTAATATCTAAAATATCTACATTATTTAGGTTAGTTTCTATTGTTATCCATAAGCCCATTCTTTGGAAGAATGTAATAAGATTCTTCCTAAGTCTATCTAACTAATGGCCAACCGTCCTCCCTGTATAATCCTGCATCTATAAAAGGGAATTCTAGATGCAGGTTATGCAAAATATAAGCTCTTATAAGCATACATAACTCCACTCTGTAATATTCCCCCATTGGCACATCAAATAAAGAATTCTCGTTCTTTTTGACCCAGGTGGAATCATCGCAAAAAAAGAGGGATTTCCTTGCATATAGGATAATATCTCTATCTGAACTGTTGATGGTGACATATTGTTTAGCGAAGTCTAATGCTTTAAGAAGTAAAGGCCTGGATATTGAAGGGTCAAAGGTGACATTATCGAACTGTGTAAATTTGAAGTTACATTTATGGCTAATTCCCTGGAAACAATCTATTGGGTTGGTAACTAAGTTCCCGCCGTTTTTAAAAATTTAAATTTTTTAAAAGGTTTAATAAAAAATAACACCTAATTAATCAATAATATATTCACCCTTGTTGTTTACAACTTCTTCCCAACGTTCAACAAGATTTTCAATATCTTGTTGGTAGAAATCACCCGATTTTGACTCGAAAAATTGACCCAACCAAGCTCTCAATTCTGCATCAGTATTGAACAAAACTCTGTGCATAGCATTTAAAAGAGATCGAAAGAGGTGGAAATCCGTTGGTGCCAAATCAGGAGAGTACGGCGGGTGTGGCAGCACTTCCCGGCCATGCGTTTGAATGGCTTCTTTGGTCATATTGGCGATATAAGGGCGGGCGTTGTCATGCAGCAGAAGAATTCCATGCTGCTGATTAGGTTTTTTTCTCTTGAATAGCCATGTTGAGTCATTCCATCTGTTGACTGTTTGGTTCCATTCAAGCAATTCGTAATGGATAAGTTCTTCCCAGTCCCACCATACACACAATATCATTTTACATGGATGAAGATCTTGTTTCGCATGCGGTGTCGCTTGTTTACTGGGGCTAAGCCATTCCTTATGCTGCTTCATATTGATGTATAGGCACCGTTTTTCATTGCCAGTAATGATTCAGTAAAGAAATTGTTGCTTGTGTCCATGAGTTGAGCAGTGATGGGCAAGCAAACCAGCAAAGATTGTGGCACGTTGATTTTTGTTGTTGTCACTTATAGCATGCGGAACCCATGCTCCATACTTCTGAACCTTTCCCATCGAGTGAAGATGTTTCTCTGTAGCAGTGTGGTAGCATTCCATTTTATCTGCCAGTTCCCTTGTCATTTGACGAAAATTTTTGTGCAAAAGTTGGGTTAATCGCTCTTCATCGAACTCAACTAGATGGCCAGAACGAGGTGTGTCTTTGAGGTCAAAATTTCCATTTTTGAACTTGGCATAACCAATCAAGAATGGTTCTTTCAGCTATGGCACCCTCTCTATACACAGCACAAATGTCGCGAGCAATTTTTGCAGCCTTAGAACCTTGATTAAAAGCAAAAAGAAGGAGGTGTCGAAAATGCTTGTTTTTCTTAACTTGACATTCCATTTTAATGATCTGAAAATAAACAAAAATTAACTAAAATTAACTAGAAAAAAAAACAAAATAGATTCCAAAATGATTCAAAAATAGAATTCTTGCAAAAAAATAGATTCCAAAATTTAAAAACACAATAGATTCCAAAATTTAAAAAAACAGTGGGAACTTAGTTGCCAACCCAATATAACTGACTTACTGTTTCCCCAAATCCATAAATTTAATTCTCTATTTAACTTGTTTAAAATAGAATCTGAAATATTTTTTGCTAATAATGCCCATTTCTGTTTTAGCTGGGTTCATTAGTCTACATTTACGGTTTCTACTGAAATTAGCTTTGTGTTCCTTAAGGGTAATAAAGGATTGGCATTGGGGAGGTATTCTATCCTATCCAAAGATTGTTAGTGATCCTTCTTACTTCAATATTCACCTCTTTATATAAGTTTGTATTAGCTTTTTTGTAGGTGTCTGTAATGCTATTCAAAAAAAGTTGTTTGTAAAGATCTTTTTCAACTGCATATAGGTTTTTTGTTTTATCGGAGTTTATGAAAATCTTATCCAAGTTCTTTATATTTCTAATTTTTTCCTTTCTTGTCTTTCTAGAGCGAATTGATGAATTTACAGAATTTTATTCTTCTGACTTCTAAAAGGTCTTTTTCAAAAGCTTCTAATTCCAAAATAGGTGGTGGGATTTTAGAAGATGTAAGGCCATACTTGTTTCTGTTAATTTGTTGTTTCATGTAAAAGAAGTAAGCTCGCCATCTCATTCTTCAAATAAAATCTTCCATTTTTTCAATTAGGCTTTTGAGGTATTGCTTCTGCATTGGGATAGGTATGTTTTTTTAAAGAAAATCCAACAGGTAGAGTTCCATTTTTTCAGCTGTTTCTTCTTCCTACTTGTGGAGAGTCGCTCAGACTTTCTTAAAAAAGGAGTAAGTTGCACCAGAGTAAGCACATAAATGTAAAACAAATTGGGAAAAAATAGTACATGATACTAGAGGTAGAGTAATATGCTTTATCATTAAAGCTGCAAAAATATCACAAAAAATTGCTACTCAGAGTTTCACGTTCCCTTTCATCAGACTGTTTTGATTGAGAATGGATCAAAAATTAAGGTGATATACAATTTACATTGACAGATAAACATTTGAAATTGGTTTCATTTGTCCTTTCAGCTAATGTCTATTTAAAAAAAAAGAAATGGTATTATACATAAAATTAAAAGGTTTAAAAATCATGTATGTAAAATCAAAGGAAACCTTAAATCAAAAAATAAATTTTAGTTAGAAGGAAAAACATGTATATCCAGGGTAAATTAATTAATGCTAAAATAAAGTTAATTAAAATAAATGTCTGTTTATCATAAAATATTCACTTACAGAAATCTAACAGCATAAAAATATAAGCACACATTATTCACAAGCAAATGTATACAAATATTCACTTATACTGAAACACTAAAAACATACAAACATTGGTACATGCATATATATGTTATATAGAAATATATGTTATCACCATCATCATCATCATTGTTTAATATCTATCTTCCAAGAGATCATGGGTATGACAGTTTGCAAGAGCTGGCCAGCTAGAAAAACTTTGATGTGCTACTGTGTCTGTTTTGGCAGGTTTTTACAGCTGGATGCCCTTCCTAACATTAGCCACTCTTCAGAGTGGACTCAGTGATTTTTATGTGGCACTAGCACAGGCGTGGTCAGTTTTGGCATAATTTCTGCAGCTGAATGCCCTTCTAAATGCCAACCTCTTCACGGTCTGGACTGGATGCATTTTACATGGTACCAGCACTAGCAGAGTCACCAAATAACTCACAAGACAAAGAATTATGAGAGGGACAGGGGCATTTAGGAGAGGAACTCATGTCAGAGGATGAAAGGTTAGAGGGTGACAAAGAGACAGAGGGGCAGAAACAGGTGTCTTACTATAATGGAGGGGGCATTGGAGGAGGTGATTCAGTATCAGATGATGAAGATTTAGAGTGTGACAGAGACATACTTGCTATAGAGGAGGTACATGGTTACTCAGTAGAAGAGAGAAAGAAAGTGAGAAAGCAACCACGAACAAGGGCAGGTGCTGCTGTAGAGGAGATACTTGGCTACCCAGCCAGAGGGAAGAGTGAGGGAAAGTAGAATACAGCAAGCGTGTAAGTGAGAGCAGGAGAGAAATGGCGAAGTGCCTGCGTATACTCACAAGTAACAAGGATCAGAGCATAGATGTGATGGTAAAGTAACGAAAAGAAAGGTACAAAGGTCATACTATACGTGATCAGGTATTGTTAAAAAGGTGGAAGTAGGAAGTGAGGATTGCAGTGACTGGCAAATACCTGCGTAGAGGGCAGGAAAGGGGATTGGAAGACAATCATAGTTTATGAAGAGGGAATGTGAGGAAGAGAATGGTGTTGTTTAGAAGAGATGCAGTTCAGTTTCTTGGGGTAGGGTGTGTGAAAAATTTGTTGTTACATGTGGGTGGGACACAACTTTTCTAGCACTAAGCTTTGTCAATGTGGGGGTCTTCTCTAGAACCTCATATTGCCAAACATCTTGGTCCATTGTCATTTCCTCTAAGAGTCCCAACATCCTAAGATCAGTCCTCACCACTTCATCCCATGTCATATAATATATGTCATATAATAATAATAATAATAATAATAATAATAATAATAATAAAATGACAACAAAAGAATGAGACCTCGATATAGGTAAATAGAGAAATTTATACATTTATAGTTTAGGACAATCAATAAGTTGTTATAATAGGACTCAGAGTTTCAAATGCCGGAGCTAAGAGCTACGATGCATTCTCATTGGCTATTATGACAATAGACGCTATAAAAAAAACGTTGAATAAAAGGGAAGTTACTCTAATAGGTAGGGAAAATATAAAAGATAAAAAATACACGCAACCATATTCTCACAATACATAGACATCAAAACCTCCTGCATTCATAACGTCTACATACATACACACTCACACAAACATATATACATGCCCATACACACACAAACATATATGTGCATTTACATACTCATACACATATCCACACCTACACGCATATTTATATATATGCATGCAACTTCATCCTCACATACACGTAGGTGTATGCTTACATATATATTAGACATTTATACATATAAATATACACATATATATATACATAAACATATACATATAGACACACTCATACAAGCATGCATTCACACTCACCACATATATGAATATACATATATGTACACAGATGTATATATATATATATATATATATATATCATCATCATCATCATCATCATCATCGTCGTTTAACGTCCGCTTTCCATGCTAGCATGAGTTGGACGATTTGACTGAGGACTGGTGAAACCAGATGGCTACACCAGGCTCCAATCTGATTTGGCAGAGTTTCTACAGCTGGATGCCCTTCCTAACACCAACCAATCAGAGAGTGTAGTGGGTGCTTTTACGTGCCACCGGCACGAAGGCCAGTCAGGGTGTACTGGCAACGGCCACGCTCAAAATGGTGTATTTTACGTGCCGCCTGCACAAGAGCCAGTCCAGCGGGACTGGCAACGAACTCGCTCGAATGTCTTTTCACGTGTCAGGAAGGCAACGTTGGTAACGGTCACGCTCAAATGGTGCCATTTACGTGCCACCAGCACGTAAACCAGACAGCTGCTCTGGCA